>NC_137605.1:14520747-14759667 GCF_963280865.1 Gymnoscopelus braueri
CTTTTGACATCTTATGGCTATTGGATACTACTTGTCATACATATTTGATGACAGCTTTATAAATACCCGGTACAATCACAGGGTTAATTGAGGACTTTCGGGTCCATTTGGTTACTTCACTGGCTGCCCATTACATCCAGAATAGATTTTAAAATCCTTTTAAGAACTTTTAAAGCATTACATGGGCTGGCCCCACACTATATCTCTGAGTTATTGCACCCATATACAGTGTGAGATCTCTCAAGTCTTTTGACAAAGGCCTTCTGGTTGTACCTACAGAACAGACTGTAAGACCAGACTCAAAACGATGGCTGACTGGGCCTTCGCAGTGGTTGTTCCCACTCTCACGTTTGTTTCGTAAGCACTTTGTCTTGTGAAGTTTTACCTGACTCACTTGTGCAGGTTGATGTTTTTGCATTTCTATCTTGATGTTTTATTGCTCTTATGTGTGCCTTGTTTTAACATGATTGTTTATACGGTGGTTGTACAGCACCTTGTAACTTTGTTTTGAAAGGTGCTTTATAAATAATGTTTACTTACTTAGATGTGTACATAGCTCCATTAAGAACCTCTCACTCCGCTATACAGCTCCGAGATGAGGTTCTATGTGGATTTCACCCAGAATCGGTAGAACGTCCGCCAAGGCTCCGCTGTTTACCCTTTTGTATACATCGTGTCCAAAAACTAATGGTAGATTCCAACGCGTACAGATGTTTAAGGTTTGGTTGGGTGGAAAATATTTTAGCTAGGGGCACGAAATAACCGTTTAAATTATTATTCAACCCGGAAAACCCCCCTACGTCGGCTGCCAGTACTGCTCCCGGTTTGGCTACAATGGGAAACATGGCACGGCCCCACCACACTTTTATTTTACCACTGGGGCGGAATCTGCCAATGCTTTGTCAATGCAAATGCGTGGATTCATGGTCTTGCTGATTTTTTCCAAGAATCCACGCATTTGCATTGACCGATTCCGCCCCAAAGGTAAAATTAAAGTGTGGTGGGGCCGTGCCCTAACCCTAACTATATACGTTAGTCTTTCCAGACTGATACAGCTCATGAGTTCCCTTTGCCTCATCTTTAATGTTGGAGCATCCGTGTTTTTCAACATCGTGTGACAACTCTCCTGGCTTGAAGAAGTCCAAAGTCCAAGATTTTAGTCTGGTTTGCTGTCTGTATAAAGTTAGTTTAACACTTAGAGGAACAGTACTTTTGGCATTCCCACAGACAATGACACAAAGTACCTTTCTCAATCAAACATTTATACAAACATCTGGGATATTAGCAGACACATGGACAGTTTTGATGGTCTGAGGACCGAAAGGTCCACTCTTATTTCACTATGTAAATAAATCATTTATTTCATCCAAAAGTCTCCATATTTTATTAAAGTGAATACAAAGGCTTTTTGTGCTGGACTAATATGCTGGCCTCTCACACCTGGCTCAATCTTTGGTAAGCCTTGAGTCAAGAGTGCAATTAACCATTGTACATCATTGGCTATTGTCTGTAGTTAACCAGCCTATCCAGTCTGTCCATTCCCACACATTTCAAAGAAAGCAGCTCACTTTCAAAACCATGTCCTCATTTTCTTCCTTCTGGGAAATGTACTGCTTGACGTAATAACTTTACCGGTAGTTTACAGAGGAATTTAAAAGCAAAACCAAAGTCATATTAACTTCATCAATATACTAGTTTACAGCACTGGAGCCTAGGCTATACAAGAGTTAACCCTTTAATTACAGCTGCGGAATAACCATCGGAGCTCACTGGGGCGTGATTGGCTCTCACTCCAAGAAGTTCTAGATGTTGAATCACTGTATCAAACTATCAACCTAAGTCTCATTTAACCTTGTCTTGATTCTTTATCACAACGCCCATTTTCATTATTTTCTTTTTCCTTTTCTTTTAGTAAAGCTTGGCTTGTCTCCTTGCAACAAATTGTTCATATGTGCAAACTTAAAAATTCTGACTTGTATGTGTTAGGCTGAACCGGTGCCGAGTAGCCAAACGTGCCAGGGACCCAAAGGCAAAGACACAGAGACAGGAATTTATTCAAAAACAAGTTACGTCTGGGGAAGTCAGTTGGGAGCATGAGGGGAGATCCTGAGGAGGGTGGGAGGTATCGGAAATCCAAGGAGAGGGGTGGAAGGAGTGGTGGTGGAGCTGGGAGACACTGGGTTTGAGGAGGAGGGAGCCTGGAACAAAACAGAGAACAAGGATAGCATGAAAAACACAGATCTACAATATTGAAGTTCTCTACAGCACACTAGAGACACAGTATACAACAGTCGGTTAAACTGACCACAGTAGATACAACTCAAGCGCCCGGTGTTGGTTCTTAGCAGCTGATATTGGGCAGCTCCTGTTGATGGTGATGTGGAGCAGCTGGGCTGATTGGGACCAGCCACACCTGAGCTGGCCAATGGCTGAGGGAGACCCCCGGCCCTTGCCCTTATATGTCGTGCAGGGGAGGGACCAGGAATGTGTGTCACAACTGTATAGTCAGTATCATAGTCAGCATCATGGTCATATATATATATATATATATATATATATATATATGTATAAACAGGTAGCTCTCGTGCACATCCAGGGTAGAGGTGCTGGTTTGGCAAGATGATGCATAAGAAAGAAAGGAACCTTCCCACTGCTTCTCTTTGGAAGGAACCGCACACTCCAAATGACGATGGACTCAGACTCAGTTAATGCTTCATTTAAGCTTTATTAGCACGACGCGTTTCGCCGCGTTGGCTTCATCAGGTGCTATATACACAGGCGTGACTGATCACTCTGATTTATAGTGACATCCCCGTGACAACAGATATATATATATATATATATATATAGTGTACACATGTAAGTAAGTAAACATTATATATAAAGCACCTTTCAAAACAAAGTTACAAGGTGCTGTACAACCACCGTATAAACAATCATGTTAAAACAAGGCACACATAAGAGCAATAAAACATCAAGATAGAAAAGCAAAAACATCAACCTGCACAAGTGAGTCAGGTAAAACTTCACAAGACAAAGTGCTTACGAAACAAATGTGCTTTTAACAAACTCTTGACACAGTCAACTGATTTTGTATAACTACAGTGTTCCACAAAGTGGGAGCAACCACGGCAAAGGCCCAGTCATATCACCCATCGTTTTGAGTCTGGTCTTAGGTACAACCAGAAGGCCTTTGTCAAAGGACTTGAGAGATCTCACACTGTATATTGGTGCAATAACTCAGATATATAGTGTGGGGCTAGCCCATGTAATGCTTTAAAAGTTCTTAAAAGGATTTAAAATCTATTCTGGATGTAATGGGTAGCCAGTGAAGTAACCAAATGGACCCGAAAGTCCTCAATTAAACCTGTGATTTTACCGTGTGTGTATTTATTTATTGTTTTTGACTGTACAAAGGTATCCAATAGCCATAGGATGTCAAAAGTTTAAAAAAAAAGTGCCCTTACATCTACCCCCCACCCCCGGTCCAACATACAACATACAAACAATTACATAACTCAAAAGAAAAATAAATTATGATAAATATAAATTATTCAATTCATATAGTAATTCTGATTTCCCTCGCTATCCCTCCTGGCACTCCCTCATGGTACATATATGTTTATACAAAAAACGTTATTTTCTGCCTTTAACATGTGTTATCCTAGAGCTTGTCAACGTGTCGATGGTGGTAGTTGTTTTATTTGTCCTGTAGCATTTTTAATTTAGTTTAATCATAGGGCCCCATACCTGATAACATTTTCAGATTTAATTTTATTTTCTCCAAATTTAGATACATCATGAGGTCTTTAAGCCATATAGATGTTTTAGGGGCCAGTGTTGACTTCCACTCCAATAATATCCTTCTTCTTGCTAATCACAGATACAAAGGCAAGATTCTGCTTTGTACCTCTCCCAATAAGTTGGTGTATCTGATAAAACTCCAAACAACGCCATCTCTGCACACACTGACTGCTCTATGTTCCAAGCATCAGCAAGGTGTTTAAAAATAGCAGTCCAGTAGCCTTGTAGGCGGGGACATGACCAAAACATGTGTGTCATGTTCGCTGAGGACATATGACATCTATTACAGGAACACTTTAATACAGTTGTGTTGTGACTACATATTTTATTAACCACGGCAGTAATTCTTTGCCTTCTTGGCATTCAAAACCAGTCCTCTGTTTCTTCCTTACGGGAAATCTACAGCCCTTGTCTAATAACATAATAAACACCAGTAACACCAGTACTACCAGTAAATCTCAGATACTTCAGATAATACTATGGAGGAGGAACCAGTACTTATCAGAGCATATATAAAGACAAGTGATTTCTAGGATCAGTTACAGCACAGACTGAGGTCACTGGACTGACTTTGAGTTCTCACAGACTGGCTGCAGACAGGTAATCATGCAGGGAACAATATAGAATATAATATAATACAATGTAATAGTCACAGCTGTTTATTATCGGGACATTAACCTATTAAAATCAGGAAAGCGTCTGTGTCATTTTAGATTTTAGCGCTGGCTATTCAAAAATACCAGATATACAAGCTCATACGAGCTTGTACATCTGCTATTCTTGAAATTGTTTTAAAACTCTTGAAAAAATTTATGATTTAGAAGGCATTTGTAGAATAAGTAGAGCCTCAGGTCTTAATGGGTTAAGAAGCAAGGTATACCTTCCGCACACACAAAGGTACATGGATGTGTGCTCGCGCTTAATCATTTGTTTTCAAACGAGCTCTTCTCAGACCCATCTTTTTATTTTTATTGAGGAAACATGATAAATTGAAGATAAAATTTGCATTCATGTTTCATATCTGAATTCTTCTGTAGTTCTCTTAAAGTGGTTCGTGCTGCAGAGCCGGCATGAATTACATTGATGTGACAATATTTTACTGACAACTTAATTGATGCTCTTTGTATATTGACTTACTGAAGAGTGTAAAAAAATGTTTGGAGTGAAATCAGACAGATGTTACTTTAAACAGATTTGAAGGTACATGCACTATGGGGGAAAAATGGATTCGTAGTTTTCTATGTCCATACTTCAACATTCAACATTTTTATTCTTAAATTAATGCCCTACGGTGACACACAAAAGTAGCAAAAATAGCAGATCTACAAGCTCAAAAACGCATCGCATAGATCAGCTATTTTAGCTATTTTTGAATTTGAATCCTGAAAAGTAACAACTTTGAACATATGGGGTTTCCACCCGACAGCGACGATATACTGTAGGTGTTTAAGGCAACAACACATAGCTGTGATATAATCACAATATACCACAGCCTCTTGTGTGTTACTGCACTATATACAATGAAAATGTTGTTTTCCCCCTTTTTTTTTGCACATAAAAAAATAAATAGAGATTGTAACAACAGCA
The DNA here is from genome assembly GCF_963280865.1 of Gymnoscopelus braueri. Taxonomy (NCBI): domain Eukaryota; kingdom Metazoa; phylum Chordata; class Actinopteri; order Myctophiformes; family Myctophidae; genus Gymnoscopelus; species Gymnoscopelus braueri. Next base: position 14,526,139 of record NC_137605.1, read on the forward strand.
TAATATTGGGTTGGGATGTGCAGGTGAGATTTAGAAAATCTGTGGGGTTTATAAAGTTAATCTCACCTCACTTAACAACAAAAAAATACAAAGTAATACAAAAACATAAATTATAAATTGAATTGGCAACATAAATAATACAGCAATAGATACACAGTATGAATGATAGAGATAAATAAACATTAGTAGAAAAGGGTGTAAGTGCAAGTGTAAGAGTGGAAGTCTCTTTGAATTGTTAAATTTGATTCATCAAATGGGTTCTAGGCTTATATTTAAAATGTACTTGTTAATAACTGTATAATAATTGTATCTTCTCTTTCCAGGTGTCATTAACTCAGCAACAGCATGGCCGTCGGTTCACTGTTTGTGATTGCGATTGTTTTGCTGTCTTCAGCATGGGCCACAATGTGTGAGTACCAGACGTGTGTGTGTGTCTGTGTGTGTGTGTGTGTGTGTGTGTGTGTGTGTGTGTGTGTGTGTGTGTGTGTGTGTGTGTGTGTGTGTGTGTGTGTGCGTGTGCGTGCGTGCGTGCGTGCGTGCGTGCGTGTGTTTGTAAATGTGTAAATAATATCGATTCAAATATTGATTTAAATGACACCACACTACAGAAATGTATGTGTGTAAGTTTATTGTAGTAAGAGGAAAGATGTCATAACTTTGGTGACTGTTAATATCAATCTCTCTCTCCTCTCTCTCTCTCTCTCTCTCTCTCTCTCTCTCTCTCTCTCTCTCTCTGTGTGTTTCTCTCTCTCTCTGTGTTTCTCTCTAGCCAACGAGACATACAGCTACTCTCTAGCAGTGGGTAGAGGGTTAGGTAGCTCCTACCAGACCAAGGGGGAGGGACACATCACAGCCATCAGGGTCTGGGAGGCCAATAACGCCTACATCTATGGGTATGTAGAGTTCACTTGTCAACAGTATTGTTTTCCTGTATTGAGACAATGTAGGTAGCAGACACAAAGCTGAACAGTCTAGCTGGAGAGAAGCCGGTGCCGTCAATTTACAAAAAATTGTCAATTTACAAGCATTGCAATTCATTTCTGTAGTTCAGCTATTTTCTGCATGCCAGATCCAGGAAATCAGGCAATAACCAGACTAACAGGAGGTTAAAAATAGAAGAGATGTATAGATAAGCCCTGATGACTTTCCATTAGGTTTTGTGGTGTGTTGATCAGGTACAAAGAACACATACAGTAGGCACAGGCCAGATGTTTATGAAGATGAGTTGACTGATACGGAAGTCTAGAGTCTAGACAAATTGTAAGACTTGTAGCCTGCATTCAGAGAGACAATACAATAAGATCTCTCCTGTTCAATCCTGCAATCTGCCAATGTCAAGTGTCTAATCTAATAAGTATCTAAAATCTAGTATATGTATGTAATATCTCATTAGTATCTAATGTAATAAATAAATATGTGTCTCATAAATGAATCCTTCTCACATCACATTTTAGTCATTTATGCAGAGCTGTAAGTGTAATGGATGAACAAGTAGAAGGGTTCAGCGTCTTTCTTGTGATAAAACTTGTCACATACATACGACTCAATGTTGTCATGTTTTCTCTGAACCTGTTTTAAACTCTTTATTTAATGAAAGCTGACAGAATCTGACAACATTTGGCAACAACCCTGCGCTCTTCAGTCTCTCTCACTCTAAATCTCTCTCTTACTCTCCCTCTCTCCCTCTCGCGCGCGCGTGCACACACACACACACACACACACAAACACACACACACACACACACACACACACACACACACACACACACACACACACACACACACACACACACACACACACACACACACACACACACACACACACACACATCCAGGATGCAGTTCCAGTTTGATGGCATCTGGAGTCCGGTAGTCGGCCGTACCTCTGGCACCGTAATAGAGATGGAGCTGCGTGATGGGGAGGCCATTGTTCAGGTTTCTGGGAAATATCATTCCAGCAACTACATCTATCAGGTCAGAACTACATCAGTTACTACATATATCAGGCCAGAACTACATCAGTTACTACATCTATCAGGTCAGAACTACATCAGTTACTACATCTATCAGGTCAGAACTACATCAGTTACTACATCTATCAGGTCAGAACTACATCAGTTACTACATCTATCAGGTCAGAACTACATGAGTTACTACATCCATCAGGTCAGAACTACATCAGTTACTACATCTATCAGGTCAGAACTACATCAGTTACTACATCTATCAGGTCAGAACTACATGAGTTACTACATCTATCAGGTCAGAACTACATCAGTTACTACATCTATCAGGTCAGAACTACATCAGTCACTACATATTTCAGGTCAGAACTACATCAGTTACTACATCTATCAGGTCAGAACTACATCAGTCACTACATCTATCAGGTCAGAACTGCGTACATCAGTTACTACATCTATCAGGACAGAACTAGGGTTTTTATAGTTAACTAAAACTAAATAGTTAATAAGAACTAGAATTGAAATATTATTTGTGTTTACAAGTGTTACAAAACTAACTAAAACAAATTTTCACTATTTTTCTGAGCATTTTGAATATCGCCCCTGACTACCCCATAGTACAATAAAAAAATTAAATTAACACTAAAACTAATTAAAAAAAAACTAAACTAACTAAACTAAAACTAAACCTTTTCAAAAACGGAACTAAATCTAGCAAGCCCAGGTTAAAACTAAACTGAAATTGAAAACATAAAGACAAAACAAAATAAAAATAAAAATGAATGAAGAATTCAAAATTATTGTAACCTTGGTCAGAACTACATCAGTTACTACATCTATCATTGCCACTCACACTGTGTAATGTACAGGCCAAACACATTGCTATGGGTAAACCTACCCAATCTATGGGTACTAACTAGCTCTTTTCCTCTGTCACAAAATACGAAAAATGAAGTGTGTATGATGGTCATGTAAAGTTTATGATGAGATCACAGAAACTGTGTAGCCTCTTTTGTGTGTTTCCGTTTGCATGGTATACGTAATATATCGTCTGATTCGTCTCTGTCGGGTGGAAACCTCTCTCCTGTCCAAAACTGTTACTTTTCAGGATTCAAATTCAAAAGCAGCAAAAATAGCAGATCTACAAGCTCAAAACGCGTCGCTTCACACGCGTTTCAAGTTTGCGGATCTGCTACTTGTGATGCTTTTGTGTGACGCTGTAGTATGATCAAGCAGGGTCATACTACATAGGGTCATACTACTTGATCATACTACAGCGATAACCTTACCGGTGGTTTACAGAGGAATTTAAAAGGAAAACCAAAGTCAAATTAACTTCATGAATATACTGGTTCACAGCACTGGAGCCTAAACCAGTTCAATATACTGAGTTAACCTCTTAATTCCTGTTTCTTTTGCAGGTGCAATTTGTGACCAACAGGGGCCGCTTCTTGAGAGCTGGTCAGCCCATTGGCTATTCCTTCAACTTCTACCCAGATCACCCTGACGCTCAACTGCTGTTGGTCAGTGGACGCTACAGTGGTGCAATAACCTCCATCGGAGCTCACTGGGGCGTGATTGGCTCTGACTCCAAGAAGTAGTCCTAGATGTTGAATCACTGAATCAAACCATCCACATCAACTTGTCTCATTTAACTTATTCATCACAACACCCATTTTCAATCTCTAGTTTTCATTACAAGAATATTCCATATTCATATTATGTGCAAACTATAAAACATTCTGACTGTGATGGTTCCCTTGTTATTGTTACTTTTTAAAATTAAAAATATTTTTAGCGGGAGCTATTTGATGCGTGTATCTTTCTGTTTCTATGTTTTTTTTTGTTAAAGACATTTCAAAAAGAAATGCCATGTTATGTTGGACTATGTTGTCCAATATAAAAACCATTAAAAAAATGCGATGCTAAAGTTTTTTTTACATTGGATGACATACTGTAGTGTAGCATCATGCTACACTACATTATGTCATCCAATGTAAAAACCTTTTTTTTTAAACGCCATGCTACGCTATGTCGTCCAATGTGAAAACCATGAAAACATTCTATGCTACAATATGTTGTCCAGATGTAGATGAAATCAAAGATTTGAAAACAAATATAAATGACACGCTGCTGGATGAGATCCTGAAAGATCCAGCAGGTAATGAGTAATATATAAAATTAGAGACCCCCATACAATTGAGCTAACATCTATACCGGAGGATATAGAGAGAATATTTAAACAATAATATGAGGACCTACTGTACTTTATATACACAACCTGTTACTGCAGACGAAGAGGAAATGAGGGCGTATCTAGATAATTTGGATTTGCCTTCGATTAGTAAAATACAGAATGACAGGTTAACGGCCGACATTACAATGGAGGAACTGATGGATGCAATCAGCTCATTAAAAAAGAAAACATCTCCAGGTAGTAAATGGTGCATTTATATAGCGCTTTTATAGGGCTGTAGTACTCGAGACCGCTTTTTGATTTACTCGGTCTTGTCTCGGTCTCACCCATAGTTTGACTCGGTCTTGACTCGGTCTCGCCCATAATTTGACTCGGTCTTGACTCGGACTCGGACTAAGGGACTCGGGACTCTACCCCCACCGAGTCCACTCGAGTCCAAGACCAAGTCACTACAATGCAATGAAATAATTTTATTATACCCATATTATGAGGAGCCCATTCACATTAACATTATAAGAGAGCTGTCTGGCGCTTATGGACAGCTTTCTTGGAGCACATCATCTTGCAGCAGTTGACAGCACAGCAGCAGCAGAACACCAGCAGTCCTGTCCCTCTAGTTTATATTCTTTTAAAATTATATCCACGAACAGGTGTTTATTTATTTATTGTGTGTTCACTGTGTAGCCTGTGGTTGTTTTAATCATCAGTCTCTAAGATGAATAGAGACTGCTTTCAGTAAGGTTTCCTTGCGCACATTATACTGTGTCACTCACTGCAGTAAATATATCAGTCCAAGCAGCAAAACTAAAAACATTAATTAACATTAGATCCTGACCGATGCTGTCGTCGGCTTGTCTGGAGATATACCTACATGTAATGTACAAATCACTTAAATTATCTATTCTCTTGTAAGTTGTACCACATTGTGCGTAATTGCGCACAGGGAGACTGACCTCTTTCTGCTTTTCATATTAAGATCAATTCTATTTCTATAATTCTATCAATCCTATTATTTATTTCATACAATAAAACAATAAGTAAGCCTACATCCAGAAACATTTTCACCATGAATATAAAAGCATCAACCTGTATGCATGAGGCAAATACTCTGTAAAAGTAATTGAGCTGTGTTCAAACTGTTACTTGAGTAAAAGTATTGGCTTCAAAATATACTTAAAGTACCAAAAGTGAAAGTACTAAAATATTTGAAAATAGCCGATCTACAAGCTCACAATTGTGAGCTTGTAGATCTGCTATTTTCAAATAGTCTACTCTATGGTATAAAATATGGCTAAAGTGGTTAATATATTTTTATTATGTAATAATTTATATCTGCTGCAAACTACGTTTTCAAATAATTGTAGTCGAGTAAAAGTACAATATTTGCCTCTGATATGAGTAGAAGTAAAAGTATTGAAAATTGGAAATAATCCAGTAGTAAAAAAAAATACCTCAACATTGTACTTAAGTTGTACAGTACTTGAGTAAATGTACTTAATTACTTTATTATTATACTGCTGAGGAAGTGGACGGTGACTCACCACCAGCAGCGAAATGTCCTCGTCTCCTGTCCCGCTACAAAGCGCACAAGAAACGTAGCTCAACAACCCAGGATGCAAGTATTGCATCACAAGTCACCAAGTACTTTGATGCAATTGAGAACAATGATGCTGATGCACTTGTCTTCTGGGTTGAAAACCAAGACAGATTCCCACAACTTGGCATTTTAGCGATGAAGGTTCTGTCAGTCCCTGCCTCCTCAGCACCGGTGGAGAGGATTTTTAGTGCAGGAGGACTTATTATGAGACCCCATCGTGCTAGTTTAGGTCACACCATGCTGCATTCTCTTGTGTTTTTGAAATGCAACCACACTTTGATTTAATTTTATGGCTACACATTCCAGTCAGGCAGTCGTGTTAACCGTTTAAGACCTGAGGCCCTACAAATGCCTTCCAAAATCAGTAGTTATCAAACTTTTTTGTGCCAAGGAGTCAAGGACCCCCAAAATGATATTTGGCTGCGGACCCCCCTCATCTGAAAATGTTTTGTGCCAGGGACCCCCAGAAGAAATATTTTTGTTGAAGAACACTTTCAAGATTTTTCAAATAGCAGATGTACAAGCTTGTATTTGATCTGCTATTTTTGAGAACCACTGTTCTAAACCAATGTTCTAAATCCTAAGAATTTTCTGAAAAACTTAAGGTGCTATATACTGTTTAGCAACAATCTAAAATGACACAGATGCTTTCCCGGTTTTAACGGGTTAAAGGTGATTTGTTTTTGTTTCTTTTTTGTGGTTAAAATGAGCTTGTACAGCACAGTTGTGTTTAGCAAAAAGCATTGTGTTCTGGCTATGTTACTTACTTGTTATTTCAAATAAATATTTGAATGAATCAAACATTTTGTAATATTTTTACATAAAAGTGCCATGTACATTTATTTACACATAGTGACAATACACATTTTCACACATTATGCATACTTATTGAATAGAGCTCATTGTAGTAGGCCAGGCATACCTAATTTTGAGCTTTTCCAAAGTCAGAAACATATAATTGCAGTGTTTCAGATCAAGATTGTTTTCTGTACCTATAAAAAAAAAAAAAAAAAAAAAAAAAAAATCTGGTCTCGGTCTTGACTCGGTCTCGCCCCCCGTCGGTCTCGGTCTTGACTTGGTCTCGCCCCCCGTCGGTCTCGGTCTTGACTCGGACTCGACCCCCTCCCTGGCCTCCCGGACTCGGTCTTGACTCGGACTCGCCCCCCCTCGGACTTGGTACTGACTTGGACTCGCTTTAGGTGGTCTCGACTACAGCCCTACGCTTTTATCCAAAACGCTTTACATCGATTGTGCATTACATTCACCCATTCACACACACATTCATACACAGATGGCGGAGGAAACCATGCAAGGCACCAACTTGCTCATCGGGAGCAATTTGCGGTTCAGCGTCTTGCTCAAGGACACTTTGAAACTAACTCTGGGGGAGCCCGGGATCGAACTGGGAACCTTGCGGTTCAAATCCGGCAACTCTTCTCCTCTAATTACATACAGATTTATTTATACCTGGGAGTAACCATCTCAAAAGAATTATCCTCACTATACAAAGCCAACTATACAAAAATGTATCAGGAGATTCAAAAAGAAAGATGGTCTGCACTGGCACTAGATTTCAACTCAAGAGTTGAGAGCATCAACATAAATGTCCTCCCTAGCCTTCTCTATTTATTCCAATCCTTACCAGTAGAGGTCCCCCAAGTTCTATTTACAGCCTGGAACAGGACAATATCAAGATTTATATGGGGTGGAAAAAGGCCTCAACTGAGGTTTGAAACTCTCCAGCTGCCAAATCCCAAATTTGAAGATATTTTTATGCAGCCCAGTTAATATATATACAATATAGTATGTTGGTGTAATTAATCCTGATTGTATAGCAACGTCACGTGGAAAGATATGGAAAGAGAATTTAATAATTCAGAAGATAAAGAATATAGGAGATAAGGAATCATTAAAGGGTCTACACCATGAAAATCACTTTTTTCTTGTTTTTTTGTATTTTTTGTGTCTCTTGTACCCAAGATTCAGTCATTCCTTCTCATTTCATGGATTTCCAGAATGGGCGTGTCTGAACAGGCGATCTCAGAATGGAAATGTTTATGATGTCACAAACATTATTGATGGCAAACCCAATGTTAAATGAAAAGTGCCCGAATCGCTCCGAAACTTTTTCTACCCCCCCTAAGTGGGGGTCTACGAACAAATACTTCGAGCTCAGATTTTGGCTCCGCCCCCCGGAAGTGGGTGAAACAGGCACCTCAAACACTTGGTGGAATTGTTCAAAAATGTTCAAAGTGTTTTTTTTTCGATTTTGTATTTTTCTTAGATGCTTCTTTTTATGCAGATTTTTTCCATTTTTTTTCTTTTTTTAAATATTTTTTTTAAATATTTTTTTGTATTAACAGACAGAATTGCTCAGTAGCCCCCCCCCCTGCCCAAGAGGACGTTTTGGTATTGCAGCTGAAAGCGCTGTATAAGCCAGAGACAATTGACTTGGGATGAGTATATCTGAGTGATGATTTAGGCTCAAACCTTTTGAAAAAGGTTTGAGGGACATACACCATATGATATTAAATATCAAATATTTTTTTTAAATTCATGGTGTAGCTCCTTTAAGAAAATAAAACATATTGTTTACTCTAGAAATATGGTTTAAAATAATAATAAAAAAAATAGGATAAAGGAGGATGGTTGTTACAGTATTAAAATGGGTAGCATTCAAAGCTAATTTCACTTTGGTGAAAGATGGGCAGTTGGAAAGTTTTAAGGATATAAGTGATCAATACGATTTAAGTAAGCATGAATTCTATAGCTACTTGCAAGTTGCAACTAAGGGATTCTTATATCAAGGATATCAAAGGGAATCCCTCATTCAAATGATAATTAATATACAATTATCATTTGTCCATCTGCAATGTATCAAAAACTGCTGCGTAACAAACACTCAACTGAGTGTAATAGAAGAATGGGAATCAGAGCTCAACATAAACATTTCAGAAAATGATTGGACGAACATGTGGAAAATGAATCAATCATCCACCACAATCATCTTAGAAAAATGTTATCAGATTCTTTATAACGCCAAAGATTAAGAGTAAACATTTACACAAACAGGTTCCATGTTGGAGAGAGTGTGGAGAGTTAAATGAGGATCTTTCACACATGTTTTGTAAATGTCATAAAATAGAGGTCTTTTGGAAAATGATACACAAGAAAATTAAAAAGATACTGACATATGATTTTCCAATGGACTGTATCCTATGTGTAATTTATTGGAAGAAAATATACAAAGGGAGGACAGGTATTTGGTAAAATTTGTATTGGTGGCAGGTAAGAAAAACATCACAAGGAAATGGAGTAAGGTAGAGCCACCAACCAGGAACAATGGGAAGAGTTGGTACAGGAAATATACGTAATCGAGAAACTGACACACTGCCTGAGCTTACAGGAGACGCAAATGAAAGATCATTTAACAAAATGGATAATGCATAAGAACTGTAACAGTGATGATGACTATGGAAAGGTGATCTAAAACAGCTTGTAATGATGTAAGACGTATCCATTGTGACTCCCAAACTAGCAGTTGTCTTTTCGTGTTTCTTTTTTCTTTAGTTTTTTGTGTCCTTTTGTTTAGTTTTTTGTTTTGGACATTCTTGTCTGTAACAAAAAAAACAATAACATTTTAAGTGACAAAATAAATAAATAATTTGTCTTTCCAGACCAATACAGTTCATGAGGTGAGTCCCTTTGCCTCATCTTTAATGTTGGAGCATCCATGTTTTTCAACATACAGTAGTGTGACTACTCTCCTGGCTTGAAGAAGTCCAAAGTCCAAGATTTTAGTCTGGTTTGCTGTCTGTATAAAGTTATTTGGGTATATTCCAAGCACACAGAGTTTAGCACTTAGATGAACTGTAGTTTTGGCATTCCCACAGACAATGACATAAAGTACCTTTCTCAATCAAACATTTATTTTATTGTATTTTTATTTTTAGGTACCTCAAAACCAGAACAGAGGAAGATGAAATTAAATATGAGATCATAACATTTTGAGAGTTAATAAGAAAGAGTATTATAGTAAGTAGGTGGAAATAAATAGAAGTAATATCAAAGGGACATGGACAGTGATAAACAATATAATAAGGAAAGGAAGTGGAAATGTTGACCTTCCAAATTATTTTGTTAAAAACCAAGATGAAATTGTAAATAACAGAAAAGAGGTCTGGGTCCCAATTTAGCTAAAGACATTAGTGAACCAAGTGCTAAGGGAGGTTGCGAAGATGACAACAGGTATAGAATTGTACAATCTATGTTTTTAAATTAAGTTATTGGCATTGTTAATGAATTTAAGAACAAAAAGTCTATTGATTATAATGAAATTGACATGTCTCTCGTTAAGTCTGTAATTGAATATATTGCTAAAACTTTGACACATATTTCTTACATATTTATTTTCTGACAGGTACATTTCCAAATTATATGAAAGGCATTCCTATTTTCAAGAATGGAGATGGAGAACATTTGGAGAACATTTTTTAGGTCTAATTATAGACCCGTTTCTTTACTTAAGTGGTCACTTAATTTATTAAGTCACTTAATTTATTAAGTGACCACCAGTATGGTTTCCGAGCCAATCGATCAACCTCACTAGCAGTAATCGAACTAGAAGAGAATATAGCAACTGCGGTGGACAATAACGAGTACATAGTGGGGGTATTTATTGATCTACGGAAAGCTTTTGATACATATGACCACAGAATACTGTTAAAGAAGCTATAGAATTATGGCATTAGAGGTGTTGCATACGACAAGAAGCTATATCTTGAGAATAGATATCAGTATATAAGTGTCAATAATGGCTTCTCACACCTGTCTCAATCTTTGGGTCAAGAGTGCAAACCATTGCAAATCAATGGCTATTGTCTGTACTACTGTATTTAAACAGCCTATCCAGTCTGTCCATTCCAAGTAAGACATTCCAAAGAAAGAAGCTCGCATTGTCTGTCGAAAACCTTTCCTCTGTTTCTTCCTTCTGTGAAATCTTCTGCTTGACGTAATAACCTTACCGATGGTTTACAGGGGAATTTAAAATCAAAGCCAAAGTCATATTAACTTCATGAATATACTGGTTCACAGCACTGGAGCCTTCCACAGTTCAATACACTGAGTTAACCCTTTAATTGGCTCTGACTCCAAGAAGAAGTTCTAGATGTTCATGTCAGTATCGTGGTCAGTATCGTGGTCAGTATCGTGGTCAGTATCGTGTTCAGTATCATGGTCAGTATCATGGTCAGTATCATGGCAGTATCATGGTCAGTATCATGGTCAGTATCATGGTCAGTCAGTATCATGTCAGTATCATGGTCAGTATCATGGTCAGTATCATGGCAGTATCATGTCAGTATCATGGTCAGTATCATGGTCAGTATCATGGTCAGTATCATGGCAGTATCATGGCAGTATCATGGTCAGTATCATGGTCAGTATCATGGCAGTATCATGGTCAGTATCATGGTCAGTATCATGTCAGTATCATGGTCAGTATCATGTCAGTATCATGGCCAGTATCATGGTCAGTATCATGGTCAGTATCATGGTCAGTATCATGGCAGTATCATGGCAGTATCATGGTCAGTATCATGGTCAGTATCATGGTCAGTATCATGGCAGTATCATGGTCAGTATCATGGTCAGTATCATGGTCAGTATCATGTCAGTATCATGGTCAGTATCATGGTCAGTATCATGGCAGTATCATGGCAGTATCATGGTCAGTATCATGGTCAGTATCATGGTCAGTATCATGGTCAGTATCATGGTCAGTATCATGGTGGTCAGTATCATGGTCAGTATCATGACAGTATCATGGTCAGTATCATGTCAGTGTCATGGTTAGTATCATGGCAGTATCATAGTCAGTATCATGGCAGTATCATGGTCAGTATCATGGTCAGTATCATGGTTAGTATCATGGCAGTATCAGTATCATGGCAGTATCATGGTCAGTATCATGGTCAGTATCATGGTCAGTATCATGGCAGTATCATGTCAGTGTCATGTCAATATCATATCATCCTCAATTAACACATGAACAGGGTTTTACTGTGCATGTAATGCTGTCACCATAGAACACTTTAATTACAGTTGTGAGTTGTGACTACATATCTTATTAAAGTACAGGGTAAACAGTTGCACCCTTCTTTGTCCTTTGTTCAGGGTTGACTGCAGGTGCGGTGGTCTCAAAAACATAAAGGAAAAAGACTCACTCGCTGCATAAACTAAAGGAAAGGAAGACGCAAAGGAAGACTTCCTTCATAGTTTATGCAGCGAGCGAGTCTTTTTCTGCCAGTTTTACATATTTGATAGACCAGGTGTTGTGTTGGACCAGGCTATGCACCACAGCAGTAATGTATTGCCAGCTTGACATTTGAAAGCAGCTCCTCTGTTAAAAACCAGTCCTCTGGCCTGGACCGCTGCCGTAGCGGTCCACGCACCTAGGCTCCAGAGTAGCCTGAACAGTGCGTCGTGGGTTTGAGTCCCGATCCCGACGGCCTTTGCTGCAAGTCACTCCCTATCTCACTCCCCATTTCCTGTCAGACTACTATCCTATCAATAAAGGCATAAAAGCCACACATACAAAAAAAAGGCTAAACGCCTACCAGGAAATGTCAGCACATATGAGAGCATATAAAGACAAGTGATTTCTGGTAGGATCAGTTACAGCACAGACTGAGGTCACTGGACTGACTTTGAGTTTTCACAGACTGGCTGCAGACAGGTAAGCATACAGGGAACAATAGAATAGCATGTTTATTCACATGACATTAAGAAGCAAGGTATGCAACCCACACACACAAACGTACATGTGTGCGTGCTCGCGCTTAATAGTTTGTTTGCAAGAGAACTCTTCTCAGTTCCATTTCTTTCTTTTTATTGAGGAAACATGAGAAATTGAAGACAGCTTGGCTGCAATGGATTACATTTAAATTCATGTTTCATATCTGAATTCTTCTGAAGCGCTGGTCGTGCTGCAGAGCCGGCATGAAATACATTGATGTGACATGTTTTACTGACTTCTTAGTTGATACATACTCTTTGTGACTTTGACTGACTGTACTGTATAGTGTAAATTGAAGAATTAGAATATTTGTGAACAATTTGAGTGAAATCAGATAGATGTGACTGTAAAAAGATTTGAAGGAAGAAGGAGAATGATTTTTTCCTAAATAGGAATTAGTTAGACGGTTAGTTTTCTATGTCCATTCCAAATATTCAGAGTCACATATATACACTGTAAATACTACATGCTGTAGTGTAAACATACTGTAGACAGTCTACGTTTGAGAGGTTTTGGTTCAAATTGAGGTGAAATCTTGTTAATAATTGCGTTAATTATTGTTATAATCGAAACAATACACAAGAGGCTATGGTAGAATACTGTAGGTGTTTAATAAGGCAACAACATACATAGCTGTTATAATCACAATATACCTCCTCTTGTGTGTATTTTCACTATATATAGTGAAAATGTACTTGTTAATAACTTATAATAATTGTATCTTGTCTTTCCAGTGTCAATAACTCAGCAACAGCATGACCGTGGGACCACTGTATGTGATTGTGATTGTGTTGCTGGTTTCAGCATGGGCCAAACGTGAGTAGTAACTAGATACTCTGTGTGTGTGTGTGTGTGTGTGTGTGTGTGTGTGTGTGTGTGTGTGTGTGTGCGCGTGCGTGCGTGCGTGCGTGCGTGCGTGCGTGCGTGCGTGTGTGCGCGTGCGCGTGCGCGTGTCTGTGTCTGTGTCTGTGTCCGTGTGTGTGTGTGTGCGTGCGTGCGTCCGTGTGTGTGAGAGAGAGATTGACAGAATGCAATTCATTCAATCCTAAATAATATTGATAATAATAATCTATTATTAAGTTTAGCTTTATTGACATGGCATACATGTGCACTTACTGTAAAAAAAAATATTCATATAAAACACAGTACAGAAATGTATGTGTGTTAATGTAATGTACACATAAGTATGTCATAACTTTGGGGACTGATGGATGTTAATAACTCTCTCTCTCTCGCTCTCTCTCCCCCCCCCCTCTCTCTCTCTCTCTCTCTCTCTCTCTCTCTCTCTCTCTCTGTTTCTCTTCAGCCAATGAGACATACAGCTACTCTCTAGCAGTGGGTAAAGGGACAGGCAGCTCCTACCAGACCAAGGGGGAGGGACACATCACAGCCATCAGGGTCTGGGAGGCCTATAACTGCCAAATCACAGGGTATGTATACGTACAGTTCACTTGTCAACAGTAGAAACATATTGTTTTCCTGTATTGAGACAATGTCTGCATTTAGCAGACACAAGCTCACAACACACGGCAATGCATTTTTGTAGTTCTGTTATCAGGGTGTTAGTTAGAAGATATATTATGGTTATTATTTACTATTATTTACTTATATTTATCTGATATAACATGTATATTTCTTGTGATAGATCTTTAGCTTCCAAAGTTTGCAGACGTTTTGAACAAAATGCCTCAAATCATGAACACAGCAAGCATAATAAATAAAACTTATATACTAAAACATAATAGTAAAACTTGTCACATTCATACAACTCAATGTTGTCATGTTTGCTCTGAACCTGAACTGCAACTCTCTCTCTCCCTCTCTCTCTCTCATACACACACGCTCGCACACACATAAACATACGCACGCACACACACACACACACACACACACACACACACACACACACACACACACACACACACACACACACACACACACACACACACACACACACACACACACACACACACACACACATCCAGGTTGCAGTTTCAGTTTGATGGCATCTGGAGTGCACGAGTCGGCCATACCTCTGGCACCGTAATAGAGATGGAGCTGCGTGATGGGGAGGCCATTGTTCAGGTTTCTGGGAAATGGAATTCCGGAAACTACATCTATCAGGTCAGAACTACATCAGTTACTACATCTATCAGAGCAGAACCACATCAGTCTAGCTAGCCTGACACTCAGCCTGAATTTTCATTTCGTTTGACTCCACTATTCAGTCTGAAAGCCCTCTCAGTGCAGCCGTTTTCTGAGATTGGGGCGTGGCCAAACTGGGTTCTTTGGCGATTGGTTCATACTGGATTATGCCAATCCCGATTGGGTCGTTTAGTTTTGCAAACGAGAAAATCCCGCCTTCTACAGCGTCACCAGACCCTGAATGCGAGGCTAGCGATTTCAGGGGCTGGAGCCAGGCTAACATCAGTCACTACATCTATCAGAGCAGAACAACATCAGTCACAACATCTATCAGATCAGAACAACATCAGTCACTACATCTATCATTGCCACTCACACTGTGTAGTGTACATTCCACACACATTGCTATGAGTAACCCTACCCAATCTATTTCATGACACTGACTAGCTCTTTTCCTTTGTCACAAAATACTTAAAAAAATACCATTTATTTCCCTTGAAGGTAATTTGCTGTATTTCAACTTCTTCTAATGTGATGTACTGTAACTAGTTTTCAAAATAGCTTCCCCAACACAAGAAAAAACTACAAAGAAACAGCAATGAAGTGTGTATGATGGTAATTTTAAAGTTTATGATGAGATCACTGAAACTGTGTAGCCTATTATGTGTGTTTCTGTTTGCATGGTATACGTAATATATCGTCTCTGTCAGGTGGAAACCTCATATGTCCAAAACTGGCAGAACTGCTACTTTTGATGCTTTTGTGTGACGCTGTAGTAAAAAGTTAAGAGGTTTCTGCCCGACAGCAAAGATATTCATATCTGTTAAGTTTTTATGCACTCCATGTGCGATCCACTCCAGTCTGTCCATTCCGACACATTCCAAAGAAAGCTCAGTTTGTCTGTCGACAACCTGTCCTCACTTTCTGCGAGGAAATCAGCTGCTTGACGTAATAACCTTCCGGTGGTTTACAGAGGAATTTAAAAGCAAAACCAAAGTCAAATTAACTTCATGAATATACTGGTTCACATCACTGGAGCCTAAACCAGTTCAATATACTGAGTTAACCCTTTAATTCCTGTTTCTTTTGCAGGTGCAATTTGTGACCAACATGGGGCGCTTCTTGACAGCTGGCCAGCCCACTGGCTATTCCTTCAACTTCTACCCGGATCACCCTGACGCTCAACTGCTGTGGGTCAGTGGACGCTACAGTGGTTCAATAACCTCCATCGGAGCTCACTGGGGCGTGATTAGAGCTTTAATCGGGCCTAAATATTTGAGCCCGGCTCCACCCAACCCGACAGTATTTCAAGCCCAGACCGACCCAAAGCCTAATACATAATTGACACATTGGGCCCAGCCCAGCCCGTAGCCCGTCATTTTTCTAAACAAGCTTAATTGCTGCATGCAGCCTTTTTTCTCATAAAATCTTGGTAATTCGTTAAGAACAGGAGTCATTCACCCTTTTCCAACAGTCTGTTAGAAAAAAAGAATATGCTACAAATTAATTAATATATGCATTTATTTGGATAAAAAAAGAAATTGCATTTTGTTGCCCAGCCCAGCCCGACCCAAAGCCCGACAAATACGTGACCAATTGGACCCGGCCCAGCCCGTGCCGACGGGCCGGGTCGGGTCCCGTCGGGCTCGGGCAAAAATCTTAAGCTCTAGGCGTGATTGGCTCTGACTCCAAGAAGAAGTCCTAGATGTTGAATCACTGAATCAACACAACACCCGTTTTCATTCTCTAGTTTTTATTTACAAGAATGTTCCATTCATGTGCACACTTCAAAAATTCTGACTGTGATGGTTCTCTTTTTATGTTTACCACTTTTGCAAATTAAAAGATTTTTTAGCGGGACATGTTTGATGTGTGTATCTTTCTGTGTCTTTTTGTTAAAGACATTTTAAAAAATGCCATGCTACACTATGTTGTCCAATGTAAAAAAAAATGTTTTTTAAATGCTACACTATGTCGAACAATGTGAAAACTATGAAAACATTCCATGCTACAAAGTGTTGTCCAGATGTAGATGAAGATGTATATCAGCAAATACAACAAATATAAATGACACACTGCAGGATGAGATCCTGAAACAGAACTACTATGAGGCTGGTGCAAGGGCCACTAAATTATAGGCAAAACATATACGTAAGTAGCAGGTAATGAGTAATATATAAAATTCGAGACCTGCATACAAATGAGCTAACATGTATACCGGAGGATATAGAGAAAATATTTAAACAATAATATGAGGACCTATATACATAACCTATAACTACAGACGAAGAGGAAATGAGGCCGTATCTAGATGATTTGGATTTGCCTTCGATTAGTAAAATACAGTATGATGGTTATGAGAGGTTAACGGCTATAACATTACACTGGAGAATGGTACAAGATGTTTACAGGGAGGAACTGGCGGCTCTTCTCCCGGTTTCTTTATAATTGGATGTAAAAAAAACAGACATGGTCTGTTGGAGGTTGCTGTCCGGCAGAAACCAGCTAACTCCAAAATGTTCATTTTTCAGGAAATGACAAAAACAAAACAAAAAGTGGAGTTAGGAGGGTTTGTTCATCATTGTTAGGAACATGCTAAATGGACCTCAAAGCTCACAATGAGGTTGGAGGTCAAAAGGGGGTGGAGCCTGGAGTCAGCAAAACCAGCTAACTCCACCCCCCTTTGGTGGACTTAGCTGGTTTAGCAGAAAGTTTGAGGATCCAATGGAGTTAGCTGGTTTTGTCAGAAGAGCTTTTTAATACTTTTCATTGGTTCAATATTTTTTTCATCAACACACAGACGTAAAGGGTGTTCAATAGCACTGATTTATGGGGAAAAATGCAAAAGCGGAAAAATGGAGTTAGCTGGTTTCTGCCGGACAGCAACGATTATCAGTATTGGCAAGATTTGGATTCAATGATGAGGCAGTACAATGTATAAAGTCACTGTACCAACAACCTACAGCCAGAATCCAAATGAATGGCCTATCAGATAAATGTAATTTACAAACGCTCAACCAGACAGGGTTGTTGCATCTCACCCATGCTTTTCATGCTTTTTTATAGAACCTTTGGCACAAGCAGTGAGATTCAAAAATACATTGAAAGATGGTCTGCACTGGCACTAGATGTCAACTCAAGAGATCGGTCCTTCTGGCCGATCTACACAGTCACAGCTTTTTTCTGTTCTGGTTCCACAGTGGTGGAATGAACCCCCCAAGCTTCAAGCTTGCAGAACTGCTACTTTTGATGCTTTTGTAGTAGGCCTATGGTCGTTAATTTACGGAAAAACACAAAAAGTTAAGAGGTTTCTGTCCGACAGCAAAGATAATTCATATCTGTCAGGTTTTTATGCCTGGTAGATTTTAGAAATTAAAAATGAAATAACCAATCCACTCCATTCCGTCCATTCCAACACATTTCAAAGAAAGCAGCTCAGTTTGTCTGTTGAAAACATGTTCTCACTTTCTTCCTTCTCGGAAATCTACTGCTTGGCGTAATAACCTTACCGGTGGTTTACAGAGGAAATTAAAAGGAAAATGTGGTATCTGAAAACCACAGACTTAAAGGTTCTATTGCACTTTTGTAGTTGCCAACAACGCCATATTGTAGTTAGTTTGTTGTTCCAGTGGTGAGTATGACGGGTTGTAGAATGAATTTGAGTCTTCACTAGTCAGTGAGGTTTCTTGCTTCCAGTTTATTCAGAGTACAAACAGCAGCCAACCATCTCCACAGCCTAACGGCCTGGAGTGGCACACACAGTTTGACACAAATCAGTATGGTCTTTATAGCATTGAGATCTAAAGAGGGTACATGTGGGTGTGTGAGCTTTCAAAGGTAAGACCCCACCCCCTGCCCAAGACATTTGCAACTTATCTGGGGCAGGAAGGGGGATGGAGACAGATGCATAGAACCTCTGTCTCCCAGGTAAACAACAAAGAGAATGTTAATTGTAACCCCACCCAGCTCAGACCAACAGGCACCTCTGAATACACTCGCCTGTCTGTAGGCTACCTGTGAAGCAACCATATGGAAATATACAGCAGACCCCCCATGGGAGACATTAAACGTCTTCCACAAACACGTATATTTCAAAAGAAACACAAGAACCGCCCCCCATGAAAAGCGACTGGAACCCCAACCAGGACAAAAAGAAAACATTCAGGAAAACTAAAACAGCACACAACATCAATACAGAATAATGCACATACAAAAACCAAGATTACATAGTACAGCGACACGGCGATTTACACAAAATTTCAGAAAACTCATTCCCCAAGTCCAATTAGCGTGCAGGATCCCTCTGTTAGCCTTTTAAACTCCAGGAGAAAATATTACACAGCCCACACCCAGTGGAAGCTGACAGCATACAGTGGAATTACGCTCACCAACCGATAACACCACCCCCCAAGATCAATGTCCCCCCCCGCCGAGCCACCAAAATATACTCAAAGATAGCCTAATACTTATCCCTAAGTTTTACACCGTACCATCAAGCACATATGACAACTACCAACGGAAGTGCCCACACGGATAAAAGAAGGCAGTGTACCCCCAATGAAACAATAACCCACAAAGCATACTCACATTAAATACAGGAGACCAGAGAGTGAAACAACATCCCCACATCACTTTCCATGGCAGCCATTGCCCCACAGTTTAACCCACCATTATCACAAAAACATAACCCCAGGTCCCATATGCGCAGCGTCCCGCTCGATAATGTCTCTCTTGTAGTCTCCCTCAATGTCATCTTCTCACCCTCGCCGTGCTGCCCAGCGCCGTTCCCAGATTGTCCAACAGATAGCTGCATTTTAACAACAGAGCGCTCTACTTGCGACCGCAGGAGACGTGCTACCACACCCCCCACGAAGAACCCCTCCATTGCAAGTTCTCCACTCTGCTGGCACCCGCTGTCCTCTCCTCACAACATACCCGCCACGAAGAACCCCGTCCTCCACAGGTTCCCCGCTCTGCCGTCCGCACCGCAGCGCGCCCTTCTAGCGATCGCAGAAGATAAGCTGTGCAGCCAGATGAGTCGTGCAGCCATCCTAGATCTGGTCACGAGGTCCTCTCCTCGTAGATTCTCGAAAAGTTGTCGTCATGCCGTGCCGATGTCCATTATCACCTTCACGGTGGTCCCCCCACGTCTCAGGAAGAGAGCATGATCCGTTCACCCACCGCAAGGCAAAGACTTCCCCGACCGTCCGCCGCATGTTCTTTCGACGCCTGGCTCAGTATCAACAACCAAACCAACGCGACTGCCGACTTAAACGCCATATGTGGTATCTGAAAACCACAGACTTAAAGGTTCTATTGCACTTTTGTAGTTGCCAACAACGCCATATTGTAGTTAGTTTGTTGTTCCAGTGGTGAGTATGACGGGTTGTAGAATGAATTTGAGTCTTCACTAGTCAGTGAGGTTTCTTGCTTCCAGTTTATTCAGAGTACAAACAGCAGCCAACCATCTCCACAGCCTAACGGCCTGGAGTGGCACACACAGTTCGACACAAATCAGTATGGTCTTTATAGCATTGAGATCTAAAGAGGGTACATGTGGGTGTGTGAGCTTTCAAAGGTAAGACCCCACCCCCTGCCCAAGACATTTGCAACTTATCTGGGGCAGGAAGGGGGATGGAGACAGATGCATAGAACCTCTGTCTCCCAGGTAAACAACAAAGAGAATGTTAATTGTAACCCCCACCCAGCTCAGACCAACAGGCACCTCTGAATACACTCGCCTGTCTGTAGGCTACCTGGGCCGGGTCGGGTCCCGTCGGGCTCGGGCAAAAATCTTAAGCTCTAGGCGTGATTGGCTCTGACTCCAAGAAGAAGTCCTAGATGTTGAATCACTGAATCAACACAACACCCGTTTTCATTCTCTAGTTTTTATTTACAAGAATGTTCCATTCATGTGCACACTTCAAAAATTCTGACTGTGATGGTTCTCTTTTTATGTTTACCACTTTTGCAAATTAAAAGATTTTTTAGCGGGACATGTTTGATGTGTGTATCTTTCTGTGTCTTTTTGTTAAAGACATTTTAAAAAATGCCATGCTACACTATGTTGTCCAATGTAAAAAAAAATGTTTTTTAAATGCTACACTATGTCGAACAATGTGAAAACTATGAAAACATTCCATGCTACAAAGTGTTGTCCAGATGTAGATGAAGATGTATATCAGCAAATACAACAAATATAAATGACACACTGCAGGATGAGATCCTGAAACAGAACTACTATGAGGCTGGTGCAAGGGCCACTAAATTATAGGCAAAACATATACGTAAGTAGCAGGTAATGAGTAATATATAAAATTCGAGACCTGCATACAAATGAGCTAACATGTATACCGGAGGATATAGAGAAAATATTTAAACAATAATATGAGGACCTATATACATAACCTATAACTACAGACGAAGAGGAAATGAGGCCGTATCTAGATGATTTGGATTTGCCTTCGATTAGTAAAATACAGTATGATGGTTATGAGAGGTTAACGGCTATAACATTACACTGGAGAATGGTACAAGATGTTTACAGGGAGGAACTGGCGGCTCTTCTCCCGGTTTCTTTATAATTGGATGTAAAAAAAACAGACATGGTCTGTTGGAGGTTGCTGTCCGGCAGAAACCAGCTAACTCCAAAATGTTCATTTTTCAGGAAATGACAAAAACAAAACAAAAAGTGGAGTTAGGAGGGTTTGTTCATCATTGTTAGGAACATGCTAAATGGACCTCAAAGCTCACAATGAGGTTGGAGGTCAAAAGGGGGTGGAGCCTGGAGTCAGCAAAACCAGCTAACTCCACCCCCCTTTGGTGGACTTAGCTGGTTTAGCAGAAAGTTTGAGGATCCAATGGAGTTAGCTGGTTTTGTCAGAAGAGCTTTTTAATACTTTTCATTGGTTCAATATTTTTTTCATCAACACACAGACGTAAAGGGTGTTCAATAGCACTGATTTATGGGGAAAAATGCAAAAGCGGAAAAATGGAGTTAGCTGGTTTCTGCCGGACAGCAACGATTATCAGTATTGGCAAGATTTGGATTCAATGATGAGGCAGTACAATGTATAAAGTCACTGTACCAACAACCTACAGCCAGAATCCAAATGAATGGCCTATCAGATAAATGTAATTTACAAACGCTCAACCAGACAGGGTTGTTGCATCTCACCCATGCTTTTCATGCTTTTTTATAGAACCTTTGGCACAAGCAGTGAGATTCAAAAATACATTGAAAGATGGTCTGCACTGGCACTAGATGTCAACTCAAGAGATCGGTCCTTCTGGCCGATCTACACAGTCACAGCTTTTTTCTGTTCTGGTTCCACAGTGGTGGAATGAACCCCCCAAGCTTCAAGCTTGCAGAACTGCTACTTTTGATGCTTTTGTAGTAGGCCTATGGTCGTTAATTTACGGAAAAACACAAAAAGTTAAGAGGTTTCTGTCCGACAGCAAAGATAATTCATATCTGTCAGGTTTTTATGCCTGGTAGATTTTAGAAATTAAAAATGAAATAACCAATCCACTCCATTCCGTCCATTCCAACACATTTCAAAGAAAGCAGCTCAGTTTGTCTGTTGAAAACATGTTCTCACTTTCTTCCTTCTCGGAAATCTACTGCTTGGCGTAATAACCTTACCGGTGGTTTACAGAGGAAATTAAAAGGAAAATGTGGTATCTGAAAACCACAGACTTAAAGGTTCTATTGCACTTTTGTAGTTGCCAACAACGCCATATTGTAGTTAGTTTGTTGTTCCAGTGGTGAGTATGACGGGTTGTAGAATGAATTTGAGTCTTCACTAGTCAGTGAGGTTTCTTGCTTCCAGTTTATTCAGAGTACAAACAGCAGCCAACCATCTCCACAGCCTAACGGCCTGGAGTGGCACACACAGTTTGACACAAATCAGTATGGTCTTTATAGCATTGAGATCTAAAGAGGGTACATGTGGGTGTGTGAGCTTTCAAAGGTAAGACCCCACCCCCTGCCCAAGACATTTGCAACTTATCTGGGGCAGGAAGGGGGATGGAGACAGATGCATAGAACCTCTGTCTCCCAGGTAAACAACAAAGAGAATGTTAATTGTAACCCCACCCAGCTCAGACCAACAGGCACCTCTGAATACACTCGCCTGTCTGTAGGCTACCTGTGAAGCAACCATATGGAAATATACAGCAGACCCCCCATGGGAGACATTAAACGTCTTCCACAAACACGTATATTTCAAAAGAAACACAAGAACCGCCCCCCATGAAAAGCGACTGGAACCCCAACCAGGACAAAAAGAAAACATTCAGGAAAACTAAAACAGCACACAACATCAATACAGAATAATGCACATACAAAAACCAAGATTACATAGTACAGCGACACGGCGATTTACACAAAATTTCAGAAAACTCATTCCCCAAGTCCAATTAGCGTGCAGGATCCCTCTGTTAGCCTTTTAAACTCCAGGAGAAAATATTACACAGCCCACACCCAGTGGAAGCTGACAGCATACAGTGGAATTACGCTCACCAACCGATAACACCACCCCCCAAGATCAATGTCCCCCCCCGCCGAGCCACCAAAATATACTCAAAGATAGCCTAATACTTATCCCTAAGTTTTACACCGTACCATCAAGCACATATGACAACTACCAACGGAAGTGCCCACACGGATAAAAGAAGGCAGTGTACCCCCAATGAAACAATAACCCACAAAGCATACTCACATTAAATACAGGAGACCAGAGAGTGAAACAACATCCCCACATCACTTTCCATGGCAGCCATTGCCCCACAGTTTAACCCACCATTATCACAAAAACATAACCCCAGGTCCCATATGCGCAGCGTCCCGCTCGATAATGTCTCTCTTGTAGTCTCCCTCAATGTCATCTTCTCACCCTCGCCGTGCTGCCCAGCGCCGTTCCCAGATTGTCCAACAGATAGCTGCATTTTAACAACAGAGCGCTCTACTTGCGACCGCAGGAGACGTGCTACCACACCCCCCACGAAGAACCCCTCCATTGCAAGTTCTCCACTCTGCTGGCACCCGCTGTCCTCTCCTCACAACATACCCGCCACGAAGAACCCCGTCCTCCACAGGTTCCCCGCTCTGCCGTCCGCACCGCAGCGCGCCCTTCTAGCGATCGCAGAAGATAAGCTGTGCAGCCAGATGAGTCGTGCAGCCATCCTAGATCTGGTCACGAGGTCCTCTCCTCGTAGATTCTCGAAAAGTTGTCGTCATGCCGTGCCGATGTCCATTATCACCTTCACGGTGGTCCCCCCACGTCTCAGGAAGAGAGCATGATCCGTTCACCCACCGCAAGGCAAAGACTTCCCCGACCGTCCGCCGCATGTTCTTTCGACGCCTGGCTCAGTATCAACAACCAAACCAACGCGACTGCCGACTTAAACGCCATATGTGGTATCTGAAAACCACAGACTTAAAGGTTCTATTGCACTTTTGTAGTTGCCAACAACGCCATATTGTAGTTAGTTTGTTGTTCCAGTGGTGAGTATGACGGGTTGTAGAATGAATTTGAGTCTTCACTAGTCAGTGAGGTTTCTTGCTTCCAGTTTATTCAGAGTACAAACAGCAGCCAACCATCTCCACAGCCTAACGGCCTGGAGTGGCACACACAGTTCGACACAAATCAGTATGGTCTTTATAGCATTGAGATCTAAAGAGGGTACATGTGGGTGTGTGAGCTTTCAAAGGTAAGACCCCACCCCCTGCCCAAGACATTTGCAACTTATCTGGGGCAGGAAGGGGGATGGAGACAGATGCATAGAACCTCTGTCTCCCAGGTAAACAACAAAGAGAATGTTAATTGTAACCCCCACCCAGCTCAGACCAACAGGCACCTCTGAATACACTCGCCTGTCTGTAGGCTACCTGTGAAGCAACCATATGGAAATATACAGCAAAAACAAAAGTCAAATTAACTTCATGAATATACTGGTTCACAGCACTGGAGCCTACAACAGTTCAATATACTGAGTTAACCCTTTAATTCCTGTTTCTTTTGCAGGTGCAATTTGTGACCAACATGGGGCGCTTCTTGACAGCTGGCCAGCCCACTGTAATGCAATGTACCGAAAACTGCTGCGTAACAAACACTCAACTGAGTATAATAGAAGAATGGGAATCAGAGCTCAACATAAACATTTCAGGAAATGATTGGACGAACATGTGAAAAATGCATCAATCATCCACCAAATCGCGGATATGGAGGGAGTTCTCTGGGACAAATGTGATCAGATTCTTTATAACACCAAAGATTAAGAGTAAACATTTACACAAACAGGTTCCATGTTGGAGCGAGTGTGGAGAGTTAAATGTGGACATTCACACGTGTTTTGTAAATGTCATAAAATAGAGGTCTTTTGGAAAATGATACACAATAAAATGCAAAAGATACTGAGATATGATGTTCCAATGGATTGTATACTATGTGTAATTTATTGGAAGAAAATATGCAAAGGGAGGACAGGTATTTGGTCAAAATTGTATTGGCGGCAGGTAAGAAAACCATGACATGGAAATGGAGTAAGGTAGAGCCACCAACCAGGAACAATGGGAAGAGTTGGTACAGGAGAAATATACGTAATCGAGAAAATGTAGCTCTGAGCGCAAATTCAATAAAGAAGATCTAGAGTTGTTCATATGCTCTGCAGCCAATCTGCCAACCTGCAGTCAATCTGCAGTCAGCCAATCAGGCGGTTGGACTCCGCCTTTAAATATCACTGTCTCTCACACTGGTCATTCTCTTTCCAGCATGCAGCAAGCAACCCACCTCCATCCCCGAACTCCACCTTGTCTCTAGCGCCTAGAGTTAAGAAGGAAGGAGGGTCTCGTCTCCGCACTGCCACCACCAGCGTCTAGACTCCCGGAATTCTCCCCTTAATCATATTTCATACTCATGTACAGGGGGGGGTTCTCCCTATTAAGCATATCCTATACATATGTACGTTGCATATGTACGATAAATGTTAACGGAGTCTAATCGCCAAAATGTTTATTGAATAATTGCCTACAATGTTCCATTCAATAAAATTATCATGTATAACAACTCGATCCTCTCTGTTATTGAACTGACACACTGCCTGAGCTTACAGGAGACGCAAATGGAAGAACATTTTAATGCATAAGAACTGTAACGGTGATGAGGACTATGGAAGGGTCATCTGAAACAGATGATAAGAGCTGTAAGGATGTAAGACTGAACTATTGTGACTCACAATCTAGTCTTCTCATGTTTTTTTTGTGTTCTTTTCTTGTTTTTTTGTGCCCTTTTGTTTTTTGTTTTGGACATCTTCTCGTTTGTAAGAAAAAAAAATAAATCTTTAAACGTTAGTCTTTCCAGACCGATACTTTTCATGAGTTTCCTTTGCCTCATCTTTAATGTTGGAGCATCCGTGTTTTCCAACATAGTGTGACAACTCTCCTGGCGTGAAGAAGTCCAAAGTCCAAGATTTTAGTCTGGTTTGCTGCCTGTATAAAGTTATTTGAGTATATTCCACGCACACAGAGTTTAGCACTAGAGGAACAGTACTTTTGGCATTCCCACAAACAATAACATAAAGTACCTTTCTCAATCAAACATTTATACAAACATCTGGGATATTAGCAGACACATGATGGAGTTTGACAGGAGGAAAATAGCCAATCTAGTTGCATTCCAGTAATACGCAGTATCTGGTATAGACTAGGGCAGGGGTCTTCAACCTTTTCAGGCCAAGGACCCCCTAGCTGAGAGAGAGATGAAGCAGGGACCCCCTCTATATTGTATAAAATTGTGTTTCAGATGATTTTTTTTTTAACTTAGTCTGCCCTTTTTTCCCTCTACACCTATAGCCTCTTTGCAAAAAATAGCCGATCTACAAGCTCTCAACGCCGTTGAGAGCTTGTAGATCTGCTATGTTTGGCTAAAGTTCTCCTCAGAAAAGGGGATGCTAGGGTTCAAGTGGTTAACGTAAAGAAAAGAAATATCACACAAAGATTTGGCGGACCCCCTGTAGTAGCTCTGAGGACCCACTAGGGGTCCCGGACCGCCTGTTGAAGACCCCTGGACTAGGGTATACCAGATTTTACAATGGTAAAAGGCCAACATGGGAAACATGGCGATGGCCAAAACGCCAAAACCTCCTATGTTCAAATTTCATGATTTTCGGATTTCACTGTGGATGAGGACTTTAGGCTATGCTGCACATGCTCAATATGTCTGCAAGATAGTCCCGCCCCTCATTTTGTCAGAAAAGTCATTTGACTAAAACCTCCTATCTTGTTCAGTGCCAATTAGTGCTAAAATGTTGAAGCGCAAAACCTCTTATCTGCACCAGAACTAGTTAAGCAGCAGACAGAGCTGAAACTTGGGAATTCTATGTTATGCAGACCGTCTAAATGTCTTTCAGTTTGTAGTTATCAATTATTTTCAAAATAAAAAAGTGTCTTCCACCCTTACTATTTAAGTATTTGTTAGTAACTGTCAAGTTAATTGCATTACCTTGTTGATTGCTAATGATTAGTGTCAGGTGGTGACACTTTTATCACACCAAGAGTGTGAGTTGATAAAAAATGTGAATGGTAATACTTGTTACAGTACTGTAGAATGTCTTGATCTCAAAATGAGCATAAAAAAGCATTATTTAACTAAATAATGTTTGTTTGTAAGCCTAACTGTTTCTAGGTAAAAAACCTCCTATGTGCATCTATGTAGATAGGAGGTCATTTTTAGGTATAGATAGGAGGTTTTGGCGTTGAACATTTTGAACTTGTGGTTAGAGGTTGTCATTGCTGCTTAGATGTGAATGTCCATGTCGTGATTTTTTATTAAATGCAGATCAAAATCACACGTGAACACCGTGGCAGCCAACAACCCTGTGAGAATATTGTGTTGTGTCGGTTGGGGGTATGAGGGTATGGGTGTGGGATGGGGTTTGGAGTTATGGGGTGTGGGAGGTGTGGGGTGGCGGTTGGGGGGTTATGGGGTGGAGGTGCCTGAGGGCTTGGGTGGGTGAAGTTTGGGGGTTGTGGTGTGCTGGTTGGGGGCATGGGGACCGGGGGTTCTTGGAGTGGGGGTAATGGGTTGGGTGGGATTTGGGGGTATGAGGGTATGGGGTGGGATGGGGTTTTGAGTTATGGGGATTGAGAGGTGTGGGCTGGCAGTTGGGGGGTATGGGGTTTGTGGGAGTGGGGGAGTATTGCAGGTGGTGGAGTTGGGGGGTAGAGGGTATGGGGGGGATTATGTTGAGGGGGGCATAGGCCAGTTAGGCCGGATCATATAGGATAGGGTCTTTGCGATGCAATGCGAGAGTGTGGTCTCGCCAACACCAACTCGGGACTCCTGAAGTGGGATGGGGGTTTGAGTTATGGAGGTGGAGATGTGTGGGCTGGCAGTTGGGGGGGATGGGGTTTGTGGGAGTGAGAGAGTATTGCAGGTGGTGGAGTTGGGGGTAGAGGGTATGGGGGGGATTATGTTGAGGGGGGCATGGGCCAGTTAGGCCGGATCATATAGGATAGGGTCTTTGCGATGCGAGTGTGGTCTAGCGAACACCAACTCGGGACTCCTGAATCGCCGCCCTCCACACTCTCCTATCTAGCATCAGGGTCTTGAGCTCTACTGTGTTGTTAGCTAAGCTGTTACGCCGAAGTGCCTCTAAGTAGATGGTGCACTTCTTATCTTTCCTGCCTTTGCCCTGGGTTGGCTCCCATAGTGTCAGTTTGCTTGCCACTAGTTATGGGTGCCTGACGCAGTGCCCTGCCTCATCCTTCTTTCTCTGACTTTGTCTGTGACCCATGGTAGGTTCCCGTAGAGGACCACATTTCTGATGTGGTCCGTCCATGTGACTCCTAGTGCCATTCGTAGCATTCTTGTGTAGACTCCATCCAGGGCCCTTTCCTGTTGTGCTGTGATGGTCCATGTCTCAGCCCCATACAGCAGTACTGACTCCACTGTAACTAAACGAACAGCCGCCTCTTGAGGTCTTCTCCCATGTCTGATTTCCACACTCTCCTCATCCCATGCAAGGCATTCCAGTCAAGTGCCCCCCCCCGACCTTCAGGTCCTGTTCCATTGAAGCAGTCCAGGCCAGCAGGTTATTTGAAGTCCTGGACTGCCTCGAGTAGCTTGTCTCCATCATCTGAACCATCTTCTCAGGAACTCCGTAGGCCCGGAGAATGTTCCTCAGTTTCCTCCAGTGGATGGTGCCAAAAGCCTTTTGGAAGTCATGAAGGTGATCACCACTGGAAGATTCCACTCCCTTACTCCTTCCAGTATCCTCCTCAGCACCAGTATCTGCCCGCCTGCTGTTCACTCCGGGCGGAAGCCGTTCTGCAAGTTTCTCAGAACAGGGTCTAAGATGGGTCTAAGACGGTTGAGGATCATCCTGTTAGCCGTCTTTGGCGACTTGTGAGCTCAGGCTAATGCCTTGGAGGTGTCTGTCTTGGTGAGGTCGCCTGACTTTGGTACTGGATCGATAATCATTTTGCTCCACAGCTTCGGCAGCTCGCTAAACGTGTGTGCTTGATAAAATCCAACACCACCTCGTCTATGGGCACATACATCAGAACCTCTGGTGTCACTCCATCCTCCTCCTCTTGCCTCACTTGATAGTAGCCTTGGCCCTCTGGTACTCATCCATGGTGAATGATCCGTCTGGTATGGGAAGGTCATGGAAGACAGGAGCATCGGATCATCCTCTTCTTCGATTGAAGGAGGATTTCCTAGGAGTGTTTTGAAGTGCTGGTACCATGTTTCAACTCGTTCCTCTGCGCTTTCTCCCCAGAAGTCTGAGAAGAGCTTCTGCCAGAAATGTCATTGATGAGCTTCCAGCTCTTGCCATGCTTCTGGCTAACATGCACCTCTTTAAAGGTTCTATGACAATCATTTTCACTTTTTTTATTGTTTATGTTTTTTTGGGGGGTTTATGACCTCAATTACACCCAAAAAATCTGAACTTTGAACATTCAGTGGATTTTCTGTGGTCTGGGGTTTTCTGAATAATTAGGCTGAAAAGTAATCTGAGCTTGGCCCTTGGGCAGTGAAGTCACAGGCCATTAATCCCGCCCACTCTCCTCCTCGCCCCTCCCCTATCCTTTCCTTTGGGGGGGGGGGGCGGAGCAGAGGCGATGATTGACAGGCAAAATCCCTCAACAGCGACACCCGCAGACAAAGATTTATTTTTTCATTGCAGTTGAAAAGGCTTTAGAAATGTGAGAGAAAAACACCTGCCATGGATCAATGGAGTGGAATTTTTTGTTAAAACTTTTTATACAAGTTTGAAGGACCATGACAAAGACTTTTAATGTGTGGTAAAACTGAACGTCATGAAACCTTTAATGTCCCTGATTTTTTGGGTCAGCTCCTGTTGTTCCAGTTGCATACACGTGGTATAGTTCCTCCTTCCTCTGCTTATATTCCTCCCTCAGACCCTCTCCTTTTTGGTCAGCAAAAAAGTCCCTGTGTGCTGCTCTCATCTCCTCCCTGGCTTTGGTGATTCTAGGGTCATGGCATCTGTCTTTCCTCCTTGCTTATAGACTCTTTAAGACATTCAATGATCTTACATACTATTCCACTATCCACACTGGACACAAGGTTGGTGATCCAGTTGTACGAGTTAGGGGAGTTGGAGGGCATGAGGATTTGGGTGGGTGGGGTTTGGGGGGTGTGGTGTGCTGGTTGGGGGAATGGGGGTTGTGGGAGTGGGGGGGCGGGGGTATTTCAGGTGGTGGAGTGACCCCCCAACTCCACCACCTGAAATCCCCCCCCCCCCAGGGGGTAGGGGGGATTATGTCGAGGGGTGCCTGGGCCTGTTGTTTTGTAGTCCACCTAATTGTATTCCTGTTGTCCTTTTTGTACATTTTATTTGTTAGCACTTTTATTTTAGATTCTTGCTGTGGACTGTTCTTAGCACATTTTTTTGTGAGCATTGCCCTGCAAACTTTGTTTTGTTTTTGAATAAAATCAAAAGCAGATCTAAAAGCTTGTTGTGAGCTCATTAATAATGTCTGATGTTTTTAACGTGTATTAGACTAGACGTCTAATTAAAACTGTATAATAAAGTCTCAAGATGACAAGCTGTCAGAGTTTACATTTGGAAGTCACTGTAATGTACACAAACATTGTGAGAGGCCTGAGATTGCAGGAATGCCCAAGCCAAGAGCTAAGGCGTTGGTTAAATGTTGTTAATGTTGGGGTAATTGGCAAATAATTGGCTTATAATATATACCTGTATGGAGGAGACGATGCTTCCTGTATGCGTCAACTGAAAGGGAAAACTATGGGTTACTTGCGTAACCCCGGTTTTGTAAATTGCGAACGAGTTGTTCACATATGGGAAACAGCGCCCTCTGGCGATGATACAGAAGCTTCACATTCACTCCCTCAGGGCCAAAACTCTTTTTGGCCCGATGGGCCTTCCGTCGCTTTCCGGTAGTCCCTTCCCCGAAGGCATAAAAGGAACCGGAACGCAGAAGTCATTCTCTTTACACACCAGCTTCCTTCTGCCAAGCAAAAAGAAGGGTGTTTTTGTGAACAACTCGTTCGCAATTTACAAAACCGGGGTTACACAAGTAACCCATAGTTTTGTTGCATTGCTTCACTCGTTATTCACATATGGGAGATATAAACCCCCGGAATGTATCTACGAATCGAGATACCACAACCTGCTGTCCCAGCCTCCCCGGGCGCCAGGGCCATGCCCCGAGGGGCGTGGCCCCTGACACCCAGGCGCCATCAGACCCACCGGGTCTAAGGCAAGGAACAGGAGGAAGTGGGGCCCTGACAGACCAAGGTCTGCCTTATAAACTAAAAAGAAGGCACAGCCTGTCTATTCTAGTGGGGGGGAGGGCCCTGACAGACCAAAGTCCGCCTTATAAATCTAAGGCCCAGACATCGGCCTATCATACACTAAGGCACAGGGGCATGAACAGAACCTACCGCCGTTCCATGCACCCACCCACCCTCAGGTGGAAGCCACACCCAGGACTGCGTGCGCCATGGAAGACGCCGCCACGTCCAGGCTGTAAAAAGCAGCGAAAGTCGATGGAGATGCCCAACTCGCTGCAGTACAAACGTCCTGAATAGACACCCCTCTGAAGAGGGCCCAGGACGTCGACACACCCCTAGTAGAGTGCGCTCTCAGGCCTTCAGGCACTGGGGCTCCCCTACTGGTGTACGCCAGACGAATAGCCTCCACAATCCAGCGGGAAAGCGTAGACTTAGTCACCGCCCTTCCCCCAGGCCCGGGGCCCAAGGAGACGAACAACTGGCTAGGCCGGCCCTGGGCCGCAGTCCTCCGGACATACAGCCGCAGGGCTCTCACTGGACAAAGACAGTGCAGCCTCCGATCCTCCTCTGAGGCAAACGGAGGCGGGTGAAAAGCCACCAACTCGGTTGGCGTAACCACCACCAGGTGGTTCTTGGGGATGAACGCCGGGTTAGGTTTTAAAACAACCCTACTGTCATCACCAGCGAACCTCATGCACTCCGGAACCACCGAGAGGGCATGTATATCGCTCACCCGTTTCGCTGTTGTCAGCGCAACCAAGAGTACCGTCTTGAGCGTGAGGAACTTCAGTTCCACCGTCTCAAAAGGTTAAAAAGGAGGACGAGAGAGTGAGTCGAGCACCAGGACCAAGTCCCACGTGGGAAACAAGGACCTTGAGACAGGATGTTCACGCAACGCGCCCTTCATGAACTGACACACAAGTAGTTGCTTCCCCACGGTTTTTCCATTGAAACCAACATGGTTGGCCGAAATGGCCGCCAAGTACACTTTGACCGTGGAGAAAGCGTTTCCAAGATCCAACCTATCCTGTAGGAAGGTCAGGATGTCTGCGACCGAAGCCTGGAACGGGACCACAACCGGGGACCGTTCCACACACCACTCCTCGAACACACCCCACTTAGCTCCATAGACGGACCTAGTGGAGTGTGCCCTAGCGGCCTGAATAGTAGCTACCACTCTAGGTGGAAGTCCAGTCGCAGTCAAGTTTTCCCTCTCACGGGCCAGACCCACAGATCTAGGTCTGCGGGTCTGGGATGATGAAGTTCGCCCCCCCGCCTGCTGCAGCAGGTCCTCTCGCAGCGGGAGGGGCCAAGGTCGCTCGTATAGGAGCTATCTCCGACCTCCAAGTGCCCCATGCTGGAGCCACCAGCAGCACCGTCAGGTCCCGGAGCCTGATCCGTTCCAGAGTGGGGTGGATCAGCTCCAGCGGAGGGAACGCATAAAGTAGCCCCCCCGGCCACTCGTGCGCCAGGGCGTCCAAACCCAGCGGAGCCTGGCCTTTCATTGAGAAAAACAGCGAGCACTTCGCGTTCTCCTCCGGGGCAAAGAGGTCCACCTGGGGCCGACCGAACCTGGTCCAGATCTGGGCCGCGACCCCGGGGTGCAGAGACCAGTCTGAATAATGAGTCCTGCCTCTGGACAGAAGATCACCTCCCCTGTTCAGAAGTCCAGGCACATGAGAGGCGCTGATTGATTTCAGGTGCGAGTCGCACCACAGTATCAACCTCCGAGCCAGACCATCTAAGGTAGGAGACCGCAGACCTCCTTGCTTGTTGATGTAGGTCATGGTCGTGGTATTGTCTGTTTTATGCGGAGGGAACGCATAAAGTAGCCCCCCCGGCCACTCGTGCGCCAGGGCGTCCAAACCCAGCGGAGCCTGGCCTTTCATTGAGAAAAACAGCGAGCACTTTGCGTTCTCCTCCGAGGCAAAGAGGTCCACCTGGGGCCGACCGAACCTGGTCCAGATCTGGGCCGCGACCCTGGGGTGCAGAGACCAGTCTGAATAATGAGTCCTGCCTCTGGACAGAAGATTGGCTCCCCTGTTCAGAAGTCCAGGCACATGAGAGGCGCTGATTGATTTCAGGTGCGAGTCGCACCACAGTATCAACCTCCGAGCCAGACCATCTAAGGTAGGAGACCGCAGACCTCCTTGACCGGCCGGCCGATGCTCTGCTAGTCGAATCAGTGCCGTCCGAGTTGTAAACCGATAAGGGGAGAATAGTTCTTTTCATGGGTTACTATGCACACATGTTATGCACACATGCATGTGTAGAAAGTACGCACACATTACATGTGTAGAAAGTTTTGTGCAGATTGCTCAAAAATCCCCGGAGTATAGTTTTTTCGCTGCTTTTCATATAATTCAAAATGGTGGGAGATCTAAAGGTCAGAGGTCAAAAGTCAGAGTGACAAAGTTGTTCGGCATGTGGAGACGCATGTGTGTATTGAATTTTCATGGATGTAGGTCAAACAGGGCATGAGTTGTACCTGTTCAAAGTTGGCATTTTCAATTGAGTGCTATGGCGCCACCCTTTGGCCAATGGTTTTGAGTTTGAGTTTCGGGCCTTGGCCGTTTGGCATAGCCCTCTACCATATTGCAGAGTTTCGTAAAAAGCGACCACAAAAAAAAAAGAAAGCCAAGAGTTTCAAAGAGGTTTCGAGCCTTATAGGCCTCGAACCCTCAATAAATTATACATCACATGTATGTTCTCTTTTCCCATCTGTCCCAGGCACATAATGCTGAGCATTGCAAACTTTGATCCATTATAAATGTCTGTACACTCTTTAGTACATAACTTTGAACCATTACACACGCCATAAGCAGCAGCACAGCACACTGATCTGCAGGGTACATTGGTCAGTGGTCTTTCAGTCTTTCTTGATCAGTGA
Source organism: Gymnoscopelus braueri (assembly GCF_963280865.1). Classification (NCBI taxonomy): domain Eukaryota; kingdom Metazoa; phylum Chordata; class Actinopteri; order Myctophiformes; family Myctophidae; genus Gymnoscopelus; species Gymnoscopelus braueri. Next base: position 14,560,514 of record NC_137605.1, read on the forward strand.
TTCTTAACAGGTTTCAACTGGACCCACATTTGGTGTTGACCAAGAAGTCAGGACACACACACACACACACACACACACACACACACACACACACACACACACACACACACACACACACACACACACACACCCACACCCACACCCACACCCACACACACACACACACACACACACACACAAGGGAGAAAGACATAGGGCAACACACAGGAAAATACTTATATGACCCTGGGGTCATAACAGTTGGATTGGTCCAATGGTTTCCAAGATTAGACCCACTCAAAAGACAAACAGACAGACAGACACACACACACACACACACACACACACACACACACACACACACACACACACACATGGGCAAAACATAATCCCTCCATTTGCCATCGGCCTGCTGGAAACTATATTTGTTAGTAACTGATCTGTCAAAGAACTTAGAAGAAGTTATATTGTGTGATGCATCACAGTGTTATATCGGCCATGAGCAAGCCTTGTTCCGAGCTATGTGGCCCATAGGGCAGGAGCCTATCTCTTGTGTCTGTAGCGTGAGGCAGCTTGATGTGCAAGTACACCCCCTTTATTGATAGTATACAGTATATAGACAGGACATGGAGAGAGAGAGAGACGGGGAGTGACACGCAGCAACGGTCGTCTGGATCGGGATACGAACCCGCGACACACTGTCAGGCTGCATTGGAGCCTGAGTGCCCTCTAGGAAGTGGTGGAAAAAGTATCAATACTGCAATGTAGACATACTCTATTACAAGTAAAAGTCAAAAATTCTAAATTTACTTGAGTAAATGTACAAAAGTATTGATATCAAAATGTACTTAAAGTACCAAAAGTAAAAATGCAGAATGTCCCATTTCACAAGTTTTCAAATGTATAAAAATCTTGAGAAAATAGCAGATCTACAAGCTCACAATGCATCGCATCGCCCTGCCGGGGATCGAACACCGACCTCTCAGTTTCAGTTCGGACACTCTAACCAAAAGGCCACTGAGCTGGTAGTCTTTATTTCTGTACTTAATTAATTAATACAATGTTATTTAGATTATGAATGAGGGATTTTTACTATAGGTGGGAAATGGTATTATTTCTGAACTAGTACGTGCTGTTTTGTTGTCCTGCACCTGCAAAAAATAAAATAAAACTCAACTGTAACTGGTTATACAACTGGTGTAAAAGAGAAGGAAACTGGCATCCATAAATAAGTGACACGTAGCGATGGCGTGAGGAAGAAAAGATTGGATGTCGAAAAAAACTCTGTTACATTTGCCAAGTGCTGTAATGCTGTCATTGTAGGTTGATGATTTAATGCACGTCTTGATGGGTTCATGCAAAGGACAGCATCCTCCTCTCAGACACTACCGACAGCGAGTCCAGCTCCACCCCCACATTATGTCTGGCCTTCTTAATCAGTTTGCTGATTCTGTTGGTGATTGTTCATAATCACCAACACCTCTCAATTTGTTCCAACTGCAGTGGGACGTATCTGACTAGTCCCCCGTGGGCTGCGGACCAATTTCTTATATGGATATAGCTGAGTCAGAGTTTCATGAGCGTGACGACGTGGTCCGCCCGGCTGGCTGAACTTTATAGTTAGGGAAAGTTAGCCATATGTGTGACCAATCAGAAAAATATTGTATATCGCATTATTGTTGTAATTGAGTGGATGCATTACATCGTCATTTATGAATCACTGAATTTCCTTTGCATTTTCTTTTCTCATGCTGATTATCAATAACGATTAGGCATTGTTATTTAAATGTTTAGATAATTACAAGACTTTGAACATTATTGTCAAATGACGTCAAATAAAACAGTGCAACTACATTTTCCAATTCTTTACTTATAGGTAAGTAAGCTTTTCCAAGCGAACAAGGTCAGGATCAGATCTCCTGTTTCTGTAGCGTCAGCTTGATGTACAAGTGCACCCCCTGTCCCAGGGACTTACCCCGAATCCACCCCTTGATGCTTAGTGTCAAGCAGGGAGGCATTGGGTCTCATTTTTACACTTCAGGAAGTAACACTTCCCGTACAGCGTTCTTACGTAATAGGGAGGAGATCTCCTCTCGTAACGTCACCGCCGCTTGACCACTCACTTGTGACAACAGTACTTTGTTGGACATGGGTGGTTTGGTGGAAAATTGCAGTCTGTACCCCTTTGCTATCGTACGAAGCACCCAGGGGTTGGGGTTGCATTTTTTCCATTGCTCGATGTGCATTGACAACGGATTTGGGGGGATTGTTATTGTAGTCGAGCGTACATGAGCCGCCATCTTGGCTGCACTCGTTGGCCTGACAACAGTGCTTGGTGTTACTTCCGGGCCCATGTACGCGGCCATTTTGGAAGTACTGGCCGCGCACGTGGGCACCGCCATTGTTGCCGTCGACACGTGTCTGCAAGCAGCGGCAGCCATTTTGATTGACAACACGTGTTGTGCAGAGGGGGGGGGCATTTTGGCTACCCCCACCGTCCTCACGACATTTTGGCTTATTTTTACCTTGTGGCGCCTTTTCATGGACCAAGGAAAAATTTGGCGTGACTCCTTTAGAAAGTGGCGGTTTTGGATTTGGGGGTCCCTAGTGGTCGCTGGCTCATTTTGGGTGTATTTGGTTGCAATTTTTTTTTGTTTTTTATTACACAAGCATTTATTGCCATATAAGAAACATTTGCAACGGCAGCAGGGGACACAAGTGCATGCACATTCACGTAATCCTGTACTATGAAATGTGTATATGTGTTTTGTAACTCGGGGCTCGGGGCTCGGGGCTCGGGGCGCAATTTTCTGTCGCCGCTAGCTCCGGTGAGGATCTCCTCCTCTTCCTCGTCGTCCTGGCACTGAGGCCCGTGGCCACTAGAACCTGGTGCAGATCCCCCGTCTGGGGGGAGAGGGAACCGGGGGAGAAAACGTCCCTGCTCATCTGGCAGCCGTGTGAAGCTTCCTGTATTTTCTGAACCACTTCACTGCCGTGACTCTGATCTTCCTGCATCCATCTCTCCTGGTCCGGCTTCAGTCCAGGACCCTTATGAGGGGTCTCGCTTGGCCCTTTGTGTGGGGAACTCCGGGCCTGCCCGGAGAAGGCGCGGTCGCCATGCCCCCCTACTTCACCGGTAGCCCATGCTGCCCAACGTCCAGGAGTCGCCGCCGCCCTGCTCGCCGCAGCCCTGCTCGCCGCAGCCCTGCTCGCCACCACCCTGCACGCCGCAGCCCTGCTCGCCGCCGCCCTGCTCACCGCCGCCCTGCTCGCCGCCGCCCTGCACGCCACCGCCCTGCACGCCGCTGCCCTGCTCGCCGCTGTCCTGCACGCCGCCGCCCTGTTCGCCGCCGCCCGGCTCGCCGCCGCCTGGCTCGCCGCCGCCCGGCACTCCGCCGCCCAGCACCCTGCTGCCTGGCACTCCGCCGCCCGGGCACCCTGCCGCCCGGCACCCTGCTGCCCGGTACCCTGTTGCCCGGCACCCTGTTGCCCGGAATTCCGCCGCCCGGCACCCTGCTGCCCGTTACTCCGCCGCCCGGCACCCTGCTGCCCGGCATTCCGCCGGCCGGCACCCTGCTGCCCGGCATTCCGCTGCCCGGCACCCTGCTGCCCTGCACTCCGCCGCCCGGCACCCCGCTGATCGGCACTCTGCTGCCCAGCACCCCGCTACTCAGCTCTCCGAGCATCTACGAGCCCTCTCCAACTGCCTCCATTGGTGACCTGCCTGCGCCCTCTGCATCCTCGCCGACTGTATCTGCTGCTGACCTGCCAGAGCTCTTGCAAGAGATCTCCCTAGATGACCTGCCTGCTTCCTCTGCACCCTCAACAGCCCTATCAGCCGGTGACCTGCCAGAGCCCTTGTCAGTCATCTCCACTGGTGACCTGTGTCTGCCAGAAGTCATGGAAGCCCTGGTCCTTGGCTTTCAGCTGACAGGTGTGTCGGACGATGGCTCTCCAGCGTCTGCAGCATCTCCTGTGGCGTCGCCTCCAGCATCTGCAGCATCCGCTGTGGCATCGCCTCCAGCATCTGCAGCATCCGCTGTGGCATCGCCTCCAGCATCTGCAGCATCCGCTGTGGCATCGCCTCCAGCATCTGCAGCACCCGCTGTGGCATCGTCTCCAGCATCTGCAGCATCCGCTGTGGCATCGCCTCCAGCATCTGCAGCATCCACTGTGGCGTCGCCTCCAGCATCTGCAGCATCCACTGTGGCGTCGCCTCCAGCATGTGCAGCATCCACTGTGGCGTCGCCTCCAGCATCTGCGTTATCCCCTGGGGTTCCGTCTCCAAATTCGGCAGTGACGCCTGGGGTCCAGTCCGCAGCGTCGCCGGGGGTCAAGCCGGGGGTCCCGTCTCCGAAGTCTGCAGCGTCGCCTAGGGTCCCGTCTCCGGAGTCTGCAGCGTCGCCGGTCGTCCCACCTCCAGAGCCTGCAACGCCGTCTGGGGTCCCGCCTCCAGAGCCCGCAGCGCCGTCTGGGGTCCGGCCTGCAGTGCCATCTGGGGTCCCGTCTCCAGGGCCTGCAGTGCCGTCTGGGGTCCTGCCTCCAGAGCCTCCAGCGCCTTCTGGGGTCCCGCCTGCAGCGTCCTGTGTGGCTCCGTCTGGTCATCCTCCAGATCCTTCTCCTAAGTGGTCATGGGATTCTCCAGGCCGTCCACCCGATGTTGCTTGTTCAGCCATATCCCAGTCTCCAGGCTGTCCGCCAGGCAACAACTCTGCTGCATCGTCTCAGCCTCCAGGCTGTCCCCCAGGCAACAACTCTGCTGCCTCGTCTCAGCCTCCAGGCTGTCCGCCAGACGACAACTCTGCTGCCTCGTCTGAGCATCCAGGTCGTCCGCCAGAAGACATCTCTGCTGCCTCGTCTGAGCATCCAGGTCGTCCGCCAGACGACATCTCTGCTGCCTCGTCTGAGCATCCAGGTCGTCCACCAGACGACATCTCGGCTGCCTCGTCTGAGCATCCAGGTCGTCCACCAGACGACATCTCTGCTGCCTTGTCTGAGCATCCAGGTTGTCCGCCAGACGACACCTCTTCGACCTCGTCTCAGCATCCAGGTCGTCCGCCAGACGACACTTCTTCGACCTCGTTGCAGCCTCCAGGTCGTCCGCCTGACGTCACCAGCTCAGCCCCGGTCCGTCCTGGCCGTCCGCCTGACGTCACCAGCTCAGCCCCGGGCCAGGATGACACCTCTTCGACCTCGTCGCAGCCTCCAGGTCGTCCGCCAGATGACACTTCGTCTCAGCCTCCAGGTTGTCCACCAGACGACACCTCTTCGGCCTTGCCTCAGCCTGCAGGCCGCCCACCTGACGTCACCAGCTCAGCCCCGGTCCGTCCTGGCCGTCCGCCTGACGTCACCAGCTCAGCCCCGGGCCGTCCGCCTGACGTAAGCAGCTCAGCCCCGGTCCATCCTGGCCGTCTGCCTGATGTCACCAGCTCAGCCCCGGTCCATCCAGGCGTTCCACCTGATGTCCCCATTGCCTCTTCCCAGCATCCAGGCCACCCACCTGAAATCACCACTGCCTCTTCTCAGCGTCCAGGCCGCCCACCTGAAGTCCCCTGCTCAGTCCCGGTCCAGTCTCCAGGCCGTCCGCCTGGGGTTCAGGTTCCCAGACCCCTCCTCCAGACCGGGCCAGCGTGGTGGGACGTCTGGAAGCCGTCCCTTGAGAGGGGGGTACTGTCACGGTCTGCCCCCCCACAGACCGTGTCTCCACTTCGGCCACTCCCACATTCCATTCCATCTCTCAGTTCTAGTTACGCACCTGTCCCCACTCCCTCATCAGCCCTGCAGTGCCCTGCCCTTTACGAACCTGTGAACATTTCTCCAATCAACCTGCTCTCTATAAAACTGGACTCATTGCACTCACTCATTGTCAGTTCATACCTTCATGCCTTGATGTTCTGTGTTGGAGCTCTTGCCTTGTATTTAGTTTCCACTGGACTTTTGGACTCTGTGTCCTGCCTTGAAGCTTCTGGTAATTTGCTCGTACCTATTGTTGTTTTTGTTGCATTTTTGGTCTGCTTTACTTCTGCCTGTTTTCACCAGTTGTAAGCTTGCCATTTTCTGCTTTATTTAATAAACCCTTTACTTGAACCAAGGGCGTATCGTCATAGAGGCCAATGGGGCCATGGCCCGGTCTGGAAAACTCTGCTCCCCCAGGGGAAAAAAAACAAAAAATCAACATAACAACATTAGCACCCCCTCACCCTATTCTCTTGTAGCCAACCACAGAAATTCGCCTTTGTTTTCAAGTTGGGCTTATTTGCATTCGGCCGAATTGTTAATGGGTGGCCATTAAAAACCGGTTTCCCCGTCAAACCGGTTCTCTTGCCAGGTAAACAGTATAAAGCGTTAACTTGTTAACTTTGCTGTTGTAAATACACTTTTGAGAATAAAAAAACATACATTGATTATACTTGCATATTGTGTTTTATTCACGTTTCTCTCTCTTGCATTAACGCTGATGGTAATTCTCAATAGATTGTCACTTATCAGCCATCGTTGCGCGAGCCCCCACCCGCCCCCGCCCCCCCGCGAGCGGGGCGGGCGGGGGGGGGGGGGGGGGGGGTTAAGAATCTGGCCCGGTCCACGTTAGAACCCACCATACGCGCCTGACTTGAACACTATTCTGCTGGTTGTGGCTCTGCATTTGGGTTCAGCACATTCTGCTATCGTGACATGTGAAGCTTCTGTATCATCGCCAGAGGGCGCTGTTTCCCATATGTGAACAACGAGAGAAGCAATGCAAAAAAACTTAAGTTGCTGAGATTGCCAAGCTTGTGCCTTAAAGTAATACAATGCAGAATCCCAAATAACGATTTTTAGCAACCTCTGCTGGTCACTACCGTCACTGCATACAATTTCCGTAATCCTCGATTACCCAGAATTCCATTCGTTTTCACCGGAAGCCGGAAGCGTTTCAAAAAGCGATCTTTTAATTGTTTTATACTATCTACGGATCGTTTCTCTTAGCCAGTGGAGCATTAGTTACCATGAGCTGTGCTTTCTTTTTCTGTTCTTTTTCGATCTTCCAATCCTACATTATCTTAACATCAGCGTGAGGTTCCTTTTTGTTATAGCGCGGTAGTTCCTGGCCAAACAGGAAACCGTTGCGGTAGTTCCTGGGGACGTCGGCCACGACGTCATGACGTTGGCCAGGAACGTCATTTCCCCGGGAATGTCCCCCCAGTCCACTTTCAATAGAAAATATATAAATAAAAGGCTTCCGGGGGTGAAATTCACGGAGTGGGTGTTGTGAAACTTTTGCCACTCGCAAAAGATATACAATTTAACTTTAGTTTTGTTGAAAACGTTACCTAGTATTACTTTAACTATTGTTTGTGTTCTGTATTGTTAAATGTGAACTCAAATAAAGCTATGAAATGTGTGTGTACGTGTAACACCCAAACGGGATACAATTTTTTTTACCTGTACTGAAGTTTATCAGTAGTATCTGTTCCACCAGTATGACACACCTGTCATAGACACACACGACCGGAAGCGGAAGGCCTACAAATTCACGCCCACTTTTGACACAGCGCCGCTACTCGGGGTCCGTTAGAACGATGAACTGCAGCTGCCAATGCAATCCCTATGAGAGGATATGAGAATTAGCCTAATTCTAAAATATTCCTACATTAACTGGAGACGATATTGATTTAAATAAAAATATGTTTCCAAATGTATGGAGTGTCTTTGTCAACATATCTTCTTGTTTTCTTAATAGTTGATGTGTTTCACATTTAATTTGCCACTTTAACGAGTTACCCATAATGTTAACACAGCAGAGGCGAGACGGCAGACAGACAAGTTGTCGCATTTCAGTGACATCGCTGTCTTTACGAGCGGCGACCAGTGGCGTACCCACTGTAGAGGCAGGACAAACGGTCGCCTGCCCAACTAACATCTCACCTCCCCTAAAAAAAAACAAATAACCCGAAAAGGTGTCAATGTGTGCTTAAAGTCCTCAAAGTCACGCATCCAACAAGCTTTGAACTGAGCAGATTGGACCTTCTGTTCCAGAGATAACATCTTGATTTGAAGTTTTCTGGGTATTGAAAACCTCAAGGGATGCGTCTGTGACGTATATACCATGCGACCACGTTTTGACACACTGATGGAGTATATTATAGTATATTGTGGGTAGTATATCGAGATGACAGATATGGGACATTAAAAAGGACAAATTAAACAAATGGGACAGTTTATTAGAACACAAAAAAAATCGCTACAGCCTCAGTAGTTAACCAGTGAAATTACGGTATTTTACAATGCCTCTCATAGAGATTGTATTGAGAGCTGCAGTTCATCGTTCTAACGGACCCCGAGTAGCGGCGCTGTGTCAAAAGTGGGCGTGAATTTGTAGGCCTTCCGCTTCCGGTCGTGTGTGTCTATTCCACTAAGACCAATCTGTCACACTTTGAGATAGAGAGAAAGATAGGGATAAGGATGTGATGCAAAAAAACAAAAAAACAACTTCATTGCACGTACGCACGCACATAGCTGTGTGTGTGTGTGTGTGTGTGTGTGTGTGTGTGTGTGTGTGTGTGTGTGTGTGTGTGTGTGTGTGTGTGTGTGTGTGTGTGTGTGTGTGTGTATGTGTGTGTGTGTGTGTGTGTGTGTGTGTGTGTGTGTGTAATTCAGGGTAGAGGACAGAGTAAAGCAACGTGCGGACCGAAAGGTCCACTCTTATTTCACTATGTAAATACATATTTTTTTTAATCCAAAAGCCTCCATATTTTATGAAAGTGAATACAAACGTTGTTTGTGCTGGACTATTATGCAGGGCCCTATTTCACAAAAGGTGAATTAGAGCTAAAGCCTGGCTTTAACACCTATCCTGGCTTAATTTAGCCAGGATTATAGGGATGAATCGGTTTCATGAAAGCTGAATTATCTTGAAGATTAGCTTAGCCAGTTCACCCTGGCTAAGTTTAGCCATGACTAGATTTCACGAAAGAGAATTGAAGCAAGCCTACCTTAGTTACCATGGCAATTTTGCTGTGAAGTTAGCCTGGTCAGGAGCATGCTAACAGCCAAGCTTACTTAATCCAGTGCCTTGTTCTTCAAGTTTTTCCACAATTAATTTAACACATGTGTTTGTATATGGACTCATCTTAATGACCCTGCATTCAAATAAAATGAAATAAATACAATAAGATATAATCAAATTAATTATATTACTGAAATAGTGTGTGACCATGAATCATAATTGCTTCACAATGACTCATGTGATATGTCATTATCACTCTGTTAACACTATAGTTCATATTGTTGTTAGATGTTTGATAATATATTACAGTTTTCTTTGTATATTATTAAAAAAAAACGTCTGACATATATATATATATATATATATATATATATATATGTCAGACGTTTTTTTATATATATATTGCATTTATATATATATATATATAAATTATTAGTTACGGGTTTAAAAGAGCCTCTTCACTGAATGTAAGTCAATGAGGAGCATATTTTAAATGATCAATTTCTAGTCAATGGAGAAATTATTTTTTATTTCTTGTCCACCTTTGGAGTTACAGGATGGCAAGGTAACTACACAACCCAAACCTCTACCAAAGTGGTCTTGCAAATTTGGGGTTATTGCCAGTGGTGGCTTATCCAACGGGCTTGAGGTGCTGAAGCACAGGGCACCAGCCTTGGGGGGGCACCAACCTTGGGGGGTGCACCAAACGGCGTTAAAAAATACAATAAACGGCGAAAAACGCAGAAATTTACGCGCATCAGTCCCCCCCCCCCTGTTGACAAAACGCTCCCGGGGGGCACCGAACCGGGTCCAAGCACCGGGCACCACGAAGGGTTAATCCGCCCCTGGTTATTGCGTGTCAACCCGATTTGACTTAAGGCCAGGCTTATTTAATTCACTTTTCGTGAAATAGGGCCCTGGCCTCTCACACCTGACTCAATCTTTGGGTCAAGAGTGCAAACCATTGCAAATCAATGGCTATTGTCTGTAGTTAACCAATCTGGGAACCCATCGCCAAATGAAAAGGAAAAACAGCGCCCTCTGCTGTTTTTGACTATCTCAGTTGGCTCTGGGAGGAAGTTGACGTAGCACCCGTGCGCAAGGAAACCGGGGTTTTGGTCTGCCTTCAGCGCATCACTTCCGGTGGTGCGACTATGTTTTCATCCCCACTAATAATATTTCTACACGGAACACTAACACCACTTCTCCCAGAGAAAATGGATCGTTTTGGTTATAAGCCCACTTGTTTCTATGATGAAAGAGCAAGTTAAAATGTAAATATCTTTCCGTGGTTTTGTCTGCTCCACGGACGCTACTGTTAAATTAGTTTCGGTTTATTTCGAGTGGGGAAGGATCGACGGACACGTAAATCCCGCCCACTACATTTGATTGGGTAAAGCGCGGCCTGCTTCCTGATCTGAAGGCATGCCCACTTGTAGGCCAGTGTGTACGTGATATGACGAACCCCCCCGACAGATTCAAACGCAGAGCAGAATCTGTTCTTGAGAGATTAGTAGTTAACCAGCATATCCAGTCTGTCCATTTCAAGTAACACATTTAGACTAGGTCAGTTTTCCAAAAATCTTAACACCGAAGGCAAATTGTGTTAATTTATGACACACATGTTTTTTAGGGGTACTAAGGTGTGCTGAATCCAAATCTGCTGTGTGTCAAGCTCAAAAATGGCCGCTAAGCCCTCAAAATGGACCATTTAAAGATGGCGGCCACCACTATGCTGAAACATAATAAAACACTATATGTTTGATTAAACAAGGTAGAAAATAGACTGAAATGTGCTTTTTTATGTTTACATATATGGGGAATACAATGAAATATTCTGATATAAGATCAATTGTGAAGGAACCACTTTTATATAATTTATATTGTGAAAATTGGCCTCTTTGGTAATGAAGAATGTTTTTTTCTTTTCCTTTTTTTTGGGTTGTTAATGAATAATTGCTTTAAGATGTACAATTGCCTTAATTTGTGTTTCTGACTTGTATTTGCAGGCAGCAGACACATGGACTTAGTCCCAGTCATCCTCAGTGTTCTGGCAGGTGTTGCCAAGTTTCTTGCAATTACACGCTTCAATGCACTCCATACGTACTTTCCTGCAGCCACAGCGTTGGCTGAGACATCCCTTTGTGCAACTGCATGACGTGATCTCCCTGCATGCTTTTGGCATAGGTGGCAGAGAAAGCAGCCGTGGCACCAACTGACCATTCAGGTGCATCCATCCCATTTCGGTCACTGGAGGAAGATCAGGATGTGGCAAGTGAGCTTGGTTCCAGACAAGAGCTTGATAGTGGGAACGCATGATGTGAAACTTTGCTGCATCTGAGGTTGGTGGCAGAGTCTCTTGTGCACGACCTATACAAAACAACTTGACTCTTGCTTCATTGCATGTATCAACTTCAGGCACACCGTATATCTTACAGATGAATTTCTCTGTTGACCTCGCTATGTCTACTGTGAGAGGGCCTTTTCCAAGCCCAATGAGATCTGTGTGATGTTGCTGGAACACCTGCAGGGCTGTTTTCTTACTGTGGCCACTGAACTGAGACACGCTGTCACAGCCAGTGACAGCATGGAAGGCAAGTAGTGTGTCAACTTGATCAGCAGAAAGCAACGTGCGAATTTCATGTACTGGAAGAGAGACTTCAAGATCTGGATCCGATGACTTGACAGTGGTCACTTCGGCAAACCCCCCTGATACAATGATGGTTAGATTATTTGGGCTGTGTTTAATCAGATGGTTTGAAAGCAATAGAGCAAGGTCTGCTTTATTTTCCTCAAGTGCCATGAAGCTAGACCAGTCTGGTGGAAGAGGAACGGACTCGTTCTCTATTTTACGACGTATTGGTCGGTGGCGCTGCTTGCGTTTAATCCTTGTGCCTGCTTTGATCGTTAGCTCTTGATACCTGTCAAAGACTACATCAATCCTCTGGCAGTTTTCTCCCATTTTAAGAACAGCTCCAGCAAACATGTTGGCATATTCACCAAATGTTCTAATGCCAGGTTGCATTCCTAGTGCCATCACGAGTGCATGGCCATCAATGAGCAGGCAGCTGGAATCATCAAGTGTAACTTTTGCAGGGGTTTGGACTTGTTCTGTCAGTATGTTTACTAGCACAGATTTGTTTGTGGAATGTAGACTACCATAAGTTGTCGCCAAAGATAGTGGGATGGTCATGAGTTCATGTGTAAGGATGTTTTCAAGGTTTACCTGGCGCCCTGCTCTGTAAGCTGTAATGAGCCTTTGTAGAATGTTCCTATCCACTTTGATAGTGTTTTGCTTGCCCTTGGAAAGTTGCTCAACTTCATATAAAGAGGCAAATGTCTTGGCCTTATTCTTTCGAATAGGTGATTTCAGAGCCAGGTGCTGGTCACTATCTGGAGGCTCATATAGACGTTTCTCGACTTGTCCAAGTTCTTCTGCATTAAGCAGAGATTCCTGAATCTCAGATGTGACTACATCCTTGTTGATCATGTTTTTCAATGTGTCTCCACCATCTTGAAACACACCATGCTGTTTCAATGACACAACTATCCTGCCTTCATCAGAGTCGTCTTTCTCCATTCTTTTTGCCAGACCCAGGGGGTCGGCCTACATGAGGCTTTGTCGGTCGGTCTGTCCCTCTTTTCCTACCCAGCCATTCAGATGTCGCATGACGTCACCTCGACGTCACCTTTAGTATTTAACCACTAGGGGTCTGGCACATCCAGGTCTCCTGGTCTAGTTTTTGTGCACTCATTGTGTGTGTACTCATCATCTTCATTGCCTGATGTCATTCCTAGCAAAGCTGATGTCTGAGAAACTATGTCTGTCCTCAGATTATATGACAATGTCCATCTACTCACTGCAGACGCTATTCTGGTATTTATGTGTGTGTGTGTGTGTGTGTGTGTGTGTGTGTGTGTGTGTGTGTGTGTGTGTGTGTGTGTGTACACACAATTGTATTGTGGACAGTCGTTTCTCTTTGGAGCGGATAAAGTTGGTTGGAACAATATTCACCAATAAATGACAATTTTCACAATATATGAGTTTTAAGCAGTTTCCTCACACTTGATTTCAAATCAAAATATCTAATGAAAAACCTGAAAAAAATCTGAAAACCTATTAAAAAAAATATATATCAAGTTTCTACCTTGTTTAGTCAAAAAGATGCTTTGTAATATATTACAGCATAGTGGCGGCCGCCATCTTTAAATGGTCAATTTTGAGGGCTTAGCGGCCATTTTTGAGCTTGACACACAGCAGATTTGGATTCAGCACACCTTAATACCCCTAAAAAACATGTGTGTCATAAATTAACACGATTTGCCTTCAGCACTTTAAATAAGCACATTTTCTGAAATCCTGCCTAGTCTAATTCCAAAGAAACAAGCACACATTGTCTTTCGAAAACCTGTCCTCTGTTTCTTCCTTCTTGGAAATGTACTGCTTGACATACTGTAATAACCTTACCGGTGGTTTACAGGGGAATTTAAAAGCAAAGCCAAAGTCATATTAACTTCATGAATATACTGGTTCACCAGAGGGTCTTGCACCTATATTTGTATATACTGTCAATAATGGCAACCAATTACCCACTCTGAGTGAGGACACTCCCTGATGAGTGCACGTTTGTTCCAGTCTCAATAAACGTAAGCAGTCCTTCTGTGCCTGTCATACCCTGAAGAAGACCTTTTATTGTCGAAACGTTGGTAAAATAAAATAAATTGCATCGTGGCTACGAGCTGTGCGACCTCCTTTCTTTGCAATAGTATCATGTCAATATCATGGACAATATCATGTGAACAGTATCCAAGAAATGTACTTGAATAAAAGTTAAATATGTGTCTTGGAAATGTACTCAAGTAACAGTAATAAGTATTTAAAAAATCACACCCTGTGTGAAGTGGGCGGTGTCTTGCTAGCTAATCACAATACTGAATGGAATCAACCAATCATGTACAAAAGATAAATACATTTATTGAAACACTCTTTATGATGGACGAAACCATAACTTGAAAAAAACAAATTTTTGGTTTTTTTCAAGTTATGGTTACTTATATAGGGCTATGCACATGTGTCATGTGACACTGGCCAATCACAGTCCTGAATAGACTGTGATTGTCCAATCACAGCGCAGGATAATTCTACAAATTTCCTGGGCCCAGATCACAGCGCAGGAAAATGTACATTTTTCCAAATCTCACTTATAGGGGCGGTTTCACCGCCCAAAAAGCTAATACTCAAGTAAAGTACAGATCCTCAGAAGCTGTACTTATGTACATTTACTCCGTTACTGTCCGTGTCCACCACTGAAAGTATTCACTCAAGTATCATGTTCATTACTGTGGTTAGTATCATGTCAGTGTCATGTCAATATCGTATCATCCTCAATTAACACATTAACAGGGTTTTGCTGGGCATGTAATGCTGTCATCATAAAACACTTTAATTACAGCTATGACTACATATTTTGATGTGTCTCAAAAACATAAAGGAAAACCGCATGGCAGAAAATGACTCACTCACGCATAAACTTTAAAGGAAGACTTCCTTAATAGTTTATGCAGCGAGCGAGTCTCTTTCTGCCAGTTTTACATATTTTATCGACCATTGGCATCTTGACATTTGAAAGCAGCTCGTCTTTTAAAAAACGGTCCTCTGTTTCTTCCTCATGGGAAATACCCCTTGTCTTTTAAACGCCTACCAGGAAATGTCAGCACATAAGATAGCATATATAAAGACAAGTGATTTCTGGTAGGATCAGTTACAGCACAGACGGAGGTCACTGGACTGACTTTGAGTTCTCACAGACTGGCTGCAGACAGGTAAGCATACAGGGAACAATATAGAATACAAAAGAATAAAATGTAATAGTCACAGCTGTTTATTCACATTAAGAAGCAAGGTATACAACCCACACAAATGTATGTATGTGTGCTCGCGCTTATTAGTTTGTTTGCAAGAGAGCTCTTCTCAGTTCCATCTCTTTCTTTTTATTCAGGAAACATGAGAAATTGAAGACAGCTTGGCTGCTATAAATTACATTTGCATTCATGTTTCATATCTGCATTGTGCTCTTACAGTGGACAAACACTGAAATACATTGATGTGACATGTTTTACTGACATCTCAGTTGATACATACTCTTTGTACATTGACTGACTGTATTGTATAGCGTACATTTTAGAATATTTGTGACACATTTGAGTGAAATCAGACAGATTTAACTGTAAACTGATTTTAAGGTACATGCACTATATAGGATAAATGTGATTCTTAGTTTTCTATGTCCATTCCAAATATTCAGAGTCACATATATACACTGTAAATACTACATGACTGTCAACACAGACAGTCTACGCTTGAGAGCTTTTGGTTCAATTTTCGGTTAAATGTTGTTAATTGCGTGCAACCTTGTTATACACAAAAGGCTGTGGTAGAATACTGTAGGTGTTTAATAAGGCAACAACATACGTAGCTGAGATATAATCACAATATACCACATCCTCTTGTGTGTTAATGCACTATATATAGTGAAAATGTACTTGATAATAACTGGATAATTGTATCTTCTCTTTCCAGTGTCATTAACTCAGCAACAGCATGGCCGTCGGTTCATTGTTTGTGATTGTGATTGTGTTGCTGTCTTCAGCATGGGCCAAACGTGAGTAGTAACTAGACACTGTGTGTGTGTGTGTGTGTGTGTGTGTGTGTGTGTGTGTGTGTGTGTGTGTGTGTGTGTGTGTGTGTGTGTGTGTGTGTGTGTGTGTGTGTGTGTGTGTGTAGAGAGAGAGAGAGAGAGAGAGAGAGAGAGAGAGAGAGAGAGAGAGAGAGAGAGAGAGAGAGAGAGAGAGAGAGAGAGAGAGAGAGAGAGAGAGAGAGAGAGAGAGAGAGAGAGAGAGAGAGAGAGAGAGAGAGACAGACAGACAGACAGACAGACAGACAGACAGACAGACAGACAGACAGACAGACAGACAGACAGACAGACAGACAGACAGACAGACAGACAGACAGACAGACAGACAGACAGACAGACAGACAGAATGCAATTCATTCAATAAATAATATTGATAATAATCTATTATTCATTCAAAGTCAAACTAGCTTTATTGACATAGCATACATGTGCACTTACTGTCAACAGAAATGAAAGAAAAGAAAAACATAATACAGAAATGTATGTGTGTAACAGTGTTAATTTTGACAGCAAATTTTGATTTAGTCTTAGTCTTAGTCTTTTGAATTAACACACCATTTAGTTTTAGTCCTATTTTAGTCTTCCGAAAATTGTTTAGTCTTAGTCTTAGTCTTAGTCTTAGTCGACAAATTAACAGTGGTGTGTAAATGTAATGTACACATAAGTATGAATGGATGTTAATATCAATCTCTCTCTCTCTCTCTCTCTCTCTCTCTCTCTCTCTCTCTCTCTCTCTCTCTCTCTCTCTCTCTCTCTCTCTCTCTCTCTCTCTCTCTCTCACTTTGTTTCTCCAGCAACCAACGGGACATACAGCTACTCTCTAGCAGTGGGTAAAGGGGGAGGTAGCTCCTACCAGACCAAGGGGGAGGGACACATCACAGCCATCAGGGTCTGGGAGGTCCATAACACCTACATCTATGGGTATGTACAGATCACTTGTCAACAGTAGAAACAAATTGTTTTCCTGTATTGAGACAATGTAGGCATTTAGCAGACAGAAAGCTGAACAGTCCTCCAGCTTGGCAAGGTGTCCCAGTGAACACAATTTGTTGTGTTCGCTGGAGAGTAGCCGGTGCCGTTCACAAGCTCACAACACACTGCAATGCATTTCTGTAGTTCTGCTATTTTCTGCATGACATCCAGTACATTAGGCAATACCCAGACTAACAGGTTGTTAGTTAGAAGATATATATATATACTGTATATAGATAAGAATGAGCCCTGAAGTTCCATTAGGTTTCGTGGTATGTTGATCAGGAACAAAGACAACACAAAGTTATGAAGATGAGTGACTCACACGGAAGTCTACAGCAAACCAAGATTATTCAATGTATATGTTTTAAGTCACAATGCAATAGTATCTAATATCTAATATCTAGTACCCATCTAATATCTAATTAGTATCTAATGTAATAAGTAAATATGTGTCTCGTAAATGAATCCTTCCCACATCACATTTTAGACATTTATGCAGAGCAGTAAGTGTAATGAAGGAACTCTTTATTAAATGAAAGCTGAGAGAATCTGACAATATTTGGGGGAAAAACGGATTTCGTTCAGTCTCTCTCCCTCTTAATCTCTCTTAATCGCTCTTTCTCCCGCACACACACACACACACACACACACACACACACACACACACACACACACACACACACACACACACACACACACACACACACACACACACACCTCTAGGTTTCAGTTTCAGTTTGAAGGCATCTGGAGTGCGGTAGTCGGCGCCAAAAATGGCCCCACACTAGAGATGGAGCTGCGTGATGGGGAGGCCATCGTTCAGATCTCTGGGAAATATCACACCAGCAACTACGTCTATCAGGTCAGAACTACATCAGTTACTACATCTATTAATGCCACTCACACTGTGTAGTGTACAGTCCAAACACATTGCTATGGATAAACCTACCCAATCTATTCCTTTGTCACAAAACACTGTAAAGTACTATTTCTAAGTGGCTTTAGTTTATCGTCACACTATTTCGCCTGAGGGTGGATTGCTGTAGTTCAACTTCTTCCAAAGTGAAATAATTGATGTTATCGAAACAGCTTCCCCAACACTAGATACATCTGCATAGTATAAGTTACATATTCATATCTGGTCTGGTTTTTATGACTAGTAGATTTTAGAAATTAAAAATGTAATAACCAAATTGTCATTGAACCTTTGATTCCTGTTGCAGGTGCAATTTGTGACCAACAGGGGCCGCTTCTTGACAGCTGGTCAGCCCACTGGCTATTCCTTCAACTTCTACCCACGTCACCCTGACGCTGAACTGCTGATGATCAGCGGACGCGGCAATTGTCCATTTACCTCCATCGGAGCTCACTGGGGCGTGATTGGCTCTGACTCCAAGAAGTAGTCCTAGATGTTGAATCACTGAATCAAACCATCCACATCAACTCGTCTCATTTAACCTTGGTGTTGATTAATCACCCATTTTCATTCTCTCGTTTTCATTCTCGTCTCCTGGCATCAAATTTGTGTGCAAACTAAAAAAATCAGACTAATGTTCTCCTGTTATGCTATGTTTACCACTTTTGCTCATTAAAAACATTTTAAAACGGAGCTATTTGATGTGTGAATCTTCCTGTTTCGATTCACCTAGTTTACAAAAACAAGGGTATCTCCATGCAGGTAGGGGACCTGGATATTGGATAGGGGCAAACAAGCTGAGAAACACTGATTTAACCAGTTAGCACGCCAGAAAGCAGAACTATGCTGTACCTGTCTGCTTCTCTGTAGTGAGTGAACAGTGCAGTCAAAGTGTGGTTTGGGGACCCCCAGGGGTCCTTGAGGTGGTCCTCGGTTTAACCCTTTATACAGTACATTGGAGATCTACAAGCTCACAACCAGGCGGCATGAAGGGTCCAATGAAGGAAATGAAGCCAATGCGGAAGTAATAAAAACGCTGCAGTTCTCATTAATGGCCCAGCAGCTGCCGCTGATTGGCCCCCTCCAGATGCAAAATAATTTTCATTCCATTGAAGTCAATGGGGATTTGACACGACTTTACACTTGGTTTTAGTAACTTAGTAAACGTTTTCATAAAGACTTTGTTTTCAATCAATAGTTTCAAGTCGTCTTTCACATATTATGCGTTTTTTAAATTATGGTCTAATTAATTTTTAAATGGATGATAAAGCAGGGTATGCTTATAGGCCAGGCCGTGATTGGGTTATAATGAGTGAAGACCCACCCCTTGCTCCCATACCCACCAATAGCACACTGGTTGCGGTTGCACTGGTGGTAATTTTTCGCTGAATTAGTGGCTTCAAACCCATTGGTTTCTACAGACCCGTTGTCTGTAGAAACTCTCTCGGAGTACCATACCGGCCTAGTCCATATTTTTTATACAGTCTATCTATGCTCACAACGCGTCACGATGCGCAACGTTGTGAGCTTGTAGATCTGCGATTTTTGGCCATTGTTCCCCTCAGAATATGGATGCTGGGGTTGAAGTGGTTAATAATCCCAGGGATAATTAATCTCATTCAAAGAGACAACAGCTGAATATGTTGCTTAATGTCTTTAATATGTATTGATTAATAACTCACATGCACAATTGATTCAAAGCAGTGTCAATAATCTCCCCTCTTCCAAATACATTTCATTCATGCTGAAATATGTATGGACTGATTTACATCATTGATTATACATAGATTACTATGCATTAGTGGAAAGTAAAGTACAATATGTGATCATATTTTTTTCAAAGGTAGCCCTTTATGATTGTAAACATGTTATAACAGATTGTAATATTAAAGTATTTCTTCATATAATGGCAGACAATTCATTATTCAAGTGATAGTCTGTAGTTTGTGTATGCGTACGTGTTTGTTTTTGTGTGTGTGTGTGTGTGTGTGTGTGTGTGTGTGTGTGTGTGTGTGTGTGTGTGTGTGTGTGTGTGTGTGTGTGTGTGTGTGTGTGCGAGTGCGCGCGTGCGTGTGCGAGTGTGTGTGTGTTGAAATGATTAATTTAGCTGCATGGTTTATGCCATTCAAGTGATCAGTTAACAGTACATAACATCACATAATGTATTATAGTTAAATAATATGTTTATTTTAGTATCTTGAATAGAACATTGAATTTAATATTTATTTTAAAAAGTTTTGTAAATGTACCATTATCCACTCAGTGTTACATTATCGTTACGGGTCCATGTGGTTACATTTGTAACCAAAATATAGGTTTAAATGGACCCAAAGTAGTTTAAAACTTCCAACCCAACCCATTAATAACATTTGCCAAATGCTCATGCAAGGGAATTGGTTGGCTGGTTTCATAGCAGCCTCTCTTGCCCTTCTTTACGCCACACTTCCCTGTACAGGGTGTGTTAATGCAGGACACCACACCCCCGCTGCAAACACAGTAGCGGTTGCAGTCGGGGTAGAACCTCTCACCGTCTGTGAGAACATAGCGCCCCTCGAACTGACAGCCACACTGCGACACCCGCAAACAGCGATCCTGAAAGGTGAACGTGAGTTCTCATTACATTTCCATCACCATACTGTAGCTACTTAAGCCTTATTTAAGAGAGAGAGAGAGAGAGAGAGAGAGAGAGAGAGAGAGAGAGAGAGAGAGAGAGAGAGAGAGAGAGAGAGTAGTGTCGTGTCGTGATTTGCGGTGATAATAATAAATTGCTGTGGGATTTCATATTTTCCGGTCTTTGTCATTAAAAAAGATCGGTCAAAAAGGGCAAATTACATGGCCTAAACTATACTTGTTTGTCCCCTATGTTTTCTATGTTGTATTGTGGGTTGTTTACCTGGCTCAGTAGGTAACCATGGTTACATTCACAGCCCTCAGAGGCTGCATCCTTGCAGCTAGTAGGAGTTTGATCGGTACATGTAGCAGGACAGGCTGACGCTGACAAGCTGAACTCACTGTTGGCTGGACAGTTCATCGCTGAAATATACACACGCACGCACGCACGCACGCACGCAAGCACACACACACACACACACACACACACACACACACACACACACACACACACACACACACACACACACACACACACACACACACACACAGTTTCATGCAGTGGTAGAAGTACTAAAACTTTCTACTTAAAAGAGTATCAACACTGCAATGTAGAAACATTCTGTTACAAGTGAAAAAAAAGAATTACTTAATTAAGGAACAAAAGTATTGTCATCAAAATATACTTAAAGTACCAAAAGGTAAAGTACTCATTATGCAGAATGTCCCGTTTCACAAGTTATCATTGTGTCTAAAATGTATAAAACATCTATTGAAAATAGCAGATCTACATCCTGGTAGATCGGCTATTTTCAAATAGCCAAAGTTTCGAAATCTACAAAGTAACCAGTAACTAAAGTTTTCAAATGATTGTAGCGGAGTGAAAGTATAATATTTGTCTCTGAGATGTAGTGAAGTAGAAGTAAAAGTATAGAAAATTGGAAATACTTTTACAGTAAAGTAAAAGTACCACAAAATTGTACTTAAGTACAGTACTTTAGTACCGTAAATGTACTTTCCACTGCTAGTTTCATGAATACAAATCCCCAAAATCGAGTAGGTGCTGGGCGAAGAACAGTACTCACAGAAAACAAAACAAAAACTCTCCTACACAGTTGGGGGACTGTCCCTGGGTTGCCAGGCGCCGGCGGAGGGCTCGTTGGATCCGGGCCGGGGGTGCGCACGCGTCGGTGCCCCCCCCCCGGGTCCCTGGGTGGCTGCCCGGGCAAACTGCGGCGGACGGGCGCCCTGGAGCCCACGAGGATCTGGGCTCTGCCCTGGCCCCCTCCTTTGAAATTCTCTCCTGGGAGTCTCGGCAACTTTTCCCATCCCGGATATATTGAACCGGCGTGCGGACGCCGAGGATGGGACGACGGCAGGCCCGAGAGAGGCCTCCGGTTGGACGCGGTAGGGCGGCCTGGCACCCTGGAAGTTCTCGTGGAGCCCACGAGGACCTGGGCTCTGCCATGGCCCCCTCCTTTGAAATTCTCTCCCGGGAGTCTCACCAACTTTTCCCAGCCCGGATATAAGGACCAGCGTGCGGACGCTGGGGACACGGAGGGCAGGCCTGCCCGAATGCAGGGCCCGCCGTCGGCCACGGTGGCCACTCTAGTCTTGCACTGTGTTCCACGGGAACCACGCCGCCCGCAAGGGCCGTGGAACCGCAAGGATCATTACCGTTCTGTCCGGCACCCTCGCGCGGGGGTCTGGAGGCACGAAAACCCTCGCCTTGGTCCGCGGCCGGGCGGATGTCGGCGGTGGCGCGGTGCGCCTGGCTCCTCCTCGCGGGGGGCTAGGTATCGCCCGTGTCGTGAGCCGCCTTCCCCTCCGGCTTCGGGCCCAAAGGCCGTCAAATCGTACGGGCGTCCGTGCGCCTAGCCGAAGCCCAGGCATGGTTGTGGTGGCCGTTCGCGGCCATCGCAAAATCCCGCAATCGTCACTCAGGTCCTGCCCCGTCGTGGTATCCTGGGCCCGGCGGGCGTACGGCGTTCAATGTCTCTCGGGTTTCCCCCCTCGGGCTCTGGCCCCGGGGCGGGGCGTCTCCGGTCGGAACGACTAAACTCAAGGCCCCGGACGGCAGGCCTGCCCGAATGCAGGGCCCGCCGTCAGCCACGGTGGCCACTCTAGTCTTGCACTGTGATCCACGGGAACCACGCCGCCCGCAAGGGCCGTGGAACCCGCTACTTTTTCCTGACCGATAGGCACTCGTAGCCCGCCTCTTGCAAGGGCCCCGCCGGCACCTCGTGTACTTCGGTGGACGCTGCTTGCAGCCTGCGGGCCCGACCAGGCGCGGAGGGACCACGTGCGGAGAGGCCTCGGTGGCCTGTCCTCCGCACTCCTCCGCGGCCGACCCCGGCCTAGTGAGATCGAGACGCACCGTCTACCCTAGTTGCCTTGCCACGGACCGCCTGAGGGCCCCCGCGGCCGGCCTCGCCTCGAGCCCCATCACGGGGCTCGGCGAGGAGATCCGTACGCCGCGGGGGCGCAAAGACGCGCTCCGGAGACTCCGTTTCTCAAACCCTGCTTGCGTTGTGTACTCCGGCGACCGACCAAACAGCTGCGTAACGGGCCACGGGCGTCGATCCCCTGTAACATGCTTTCGACCGGCTAAGGGGTAAAGGAAGAAGTGGTGACCGACGCAGTGCGCGCCTCCGGGAGACACCGCCGCCCTCCTCACGGGGGGCCTCGGCGGCCTCCGCGGACCGGCAACCCCACGGCGCGCGCCTCAGCTGGGCGCGACGTCCGCGGCGGAACAGGAGGCTTACCTGGTTGATCCTGCCAGTAGCATATGCTTGTCTTAAAGGGCGCAGCAGACTTGTGTGAGTTGGGCGTGCAGGCACTGCCAAGTGCCCACGCCGGGATAGTACCTTAAATGGGTGTAGACCACATAGGTGGCGCACGCAGGAGTTGAGTAAACCAGAGTCCCCGATAGTAGACCCGCAGGGTTAAGTTACCTTGATGGGGTTGGGGGCGGGGGCACTTGACATGAACCTGCGAGCAGCTACGTATCTATGCTGGTCGTGCCCTGCGGCCCGGTTGTCCCGTAACTCAGCAGTGGCTGCGCCCGAGTTAATCGAACGAGATTCCCACTGTCTTGCAACGGACCACCCGAGGGCCCCCGCGGTCAGCCTCGCCTCGAGCCCCATCACGGTGCTCGGCGAGGAGATCCGTATGCCGTGGGGGCGCCCGAGTTAATCGAAAGAGATTCCCACTGTCCTCTACCCAGCGAAACCATAGCCAAGAGAAATGAAATCGGCTCAGGCCATAGAGGGAAGAAGACAATGTTCAGCGAGGAAAAAAGACCCTGCTAATGGGCATGATAACTTTTGCGGCAGCGCTTGTACCACCAGGTGCCTGCTGTCCGTAGGCCGCGGGACCCCCCGACTTATCGCCCGTCGAGGGGTGCTTAAGAGTGGGTCCGCGGGACCGGCCGGTGAGCCGGGTCCAACGCGCTAAGTCCATAATAGTCCCATCGGCGCTCGTCGCCGTTTGTACCACCAGGTCCACGCGGTGCTTTGGCCGCGGCCTGCCACTCAACTTAACGCCCACCGTGGGGTGCTTAAGAGTGGGTCCACGGGACCGCCTGGAGAGCCGGGTGTCCCCCGGAGGCGTGGGTCCCCCGGACTGGAGCGAGTACCCAGCTTTGAGGCTCCCTGGGCCGGGTCGAGGCCTCCCCGGGGGTCCCTGGGGGTCCCTGGCCGGAGAGGCTCGAGCCGACCGGCCGAGTGGCCAGGCTCGAGCCTCTGGAGCCAGGGACCCCCGGTCCACCTCCGCGCCCAGGGACGGCTGTCGGACTCGCGGGCTGTCGGAGCTGCGAGGCGTCGGAGCAGCGGAGTGTAACCCATGCTGGCAGCCTGGCCCCGTAATAATGTCAATATTAAAACAGGGCCAGGAGCCATGCTGGCAGCCTGGCCCCGTAACTACAAATAAACAGCAATGAAGTGTGTATGATGGTCATGTAAAGTTTATGATGAGATCACAGAAACTGTGTGTAGCCTATTATGTGTGTTTCTGTTTGCATGGTATACGTAATATATCGTCTCTGTTGGGTGATGACCTTATATGACATATGTCCAAAACCGTTTTCAGAATTCAAATTCAAAAGCAGCAAAAATAGCAGATCTACAAGCTCAAAACACGTCGCTCTGCACTTCCTCTAGTTTGTATGCGAGAGCTGGCGAAATCTTCTGGGAACTCTGATTACTCTGTCTGCACCGCGTTTCAAGCTTGCAGAACTGCTACTTTTGATGCTTTTGTGTGACGCTGTAGTATGGTCATTAATTTACGGAAAAACACAAAAAGTTAAGAGGTTTCTGTCCAACAGCAAAGATATTCATATCTGTTAGGTTTTTATGCCTGGTAGATTTTAGAAATTAAAAATGAAATAATGAATCCACTCCAGTCCGTCCATTCCGACACGTTCCAAAGAAAGCAGCTCAGTTTGTCTGTCGAAAACATGTCCTCACTTTCTTCCTTCTCGGAAATCTACTGCTTGACGTAATGACCTTACCGGTGGTTTACAGAGGAATTTAAAAGGAAAACCAAAGTCAAATTAATTTCATGAATATATTGGTTCACAGCACTGGAGCCTAAACCAGTTCAATATACTGAGTTAACCCTTTAATTCCTGTTTCTTTTGCAGGTGCATTGTGACCAACAGGGGCCGCTTCTTGACAGCTGGTCAGCCCAGTGGCTATTCCTTCAACTTCTACCCAGATCACCCTGAAGCTCAACTGCTGTTGGTCAGTGGACGCTACAGTGGTTCAATAACCTCCATTGGAGCACACTGGGGCGTGATTGGCTCTGACTCCAAGAAGAAGTCCTAGATGTTGAATCACCAAATCATCACAACACCCGTTTTCATTCTTTAGTTTTCATTTACAAGAATGTTCCATTCATATATGTGCACACTTAAAAAAATCTGTCTGTGATGGTTCTCTTTTTAGGTTTACCACTTTTGCAAATTAAAAGATTTTTTAGCGGGACATGTTTGATGTGTGTATCTTTCTGTGTCTTTTTGTTAAAGACATTTAAAAAAATGCCATGATACACTATGTTGTCCAATGTAAAAAACGTTCTTTTTTAAATGCTACACTATGTCGACCAATGTGAAAACCATGAAAACATTCCAAGCTACAAAGTGTTGTCCAGATGTAGATGAAGATGTATATCAGCAAATAAAACAAATATAAATGACACGCTGCAGGATGAGATCCTGAAACAGAACTACTATGAGGCTGGTGCAAGGGCCACTAAATTATAGGCAAAACATGTACGTAAGTAGCAGGTAATGAGCAATATATAAAATTAGAGACCCCCATACAAATGAGCTAACATGTGCACCGGAGGATATAGAGAAAATATTTAAACAATAATATGAGGATATACATAACCTATAACTACAGACGAAGAGGAAATGAAGGCGTATCGAGATCATTTGGATTTGCCTTTGAGTAGTAAAATACAGTATGATAGGTTAACGGCTATAACATTACAATGGAGAATAGTTCAAGATGTTTACAGGGAGGAACTGGCGCCTCTTCTCCTGGCCTCTTTTAATTGGATATAAAAAAATAGACACGGTGTGTTGGAGTTAGGAGGTTTTGTTCATCATTGATAAGAACAGCTAAATGGACCTCAAAGCTCACAATGAGGTTGGAGGTCAAAAGGGGGTGACCAGCTAACTCCACCCCCCTTTGGTGGACTTAACTGGTTTAGCAGAAAGTTTGAGGATCCAATGGAGTTAGCTGGTTTTGTCAGAAGCGCTTTTTAATACTTGAAGTATCTTCCAGCCACAGTCATACATAAAAATGGGCCAGAACTCAACTTATTCAATTAGTACAAATAAATAGTAAAATAAGAAGTCTGCTAACTGTTCCTTAAAGGGACACAACAGGTAAAGAGTGGGGCCATTTGCTCTGGAAGCCACAGTGACACAGTGGGTGTTTGGGAAAACAAAGACAAGCACCTTGCGGCAGGGGCGCCGATGACGTGGGGGCGTCGGGGCTAGCGCCCCCACAGTCAATTGGTCAGCCCCCTCATGAATCTCAGATGTCAGGCTCAAACATACAGTACCATTACTATTACCATTACTATAGCGGGGCGCAGATAGGTGTTAACGCGCCGTTGACACCTAGAACAATAGCCCAGACAGAGAAACGGCTCGCGGCGGGGGGGGGCGGGGCTATTGCGGCTCGAAAAATCGAACACAACTTGTTTAGACCAGGGGGACTCGGCACCAAGCGTCATGTGAACCATGGCTATGGCTGTGTGCTAAACATGTTCTGCAGGTTTTGGCTCTGCCGTGTGCCCTTATTGAAATGAAGGGTCGCTATGCTGTGTCCCTTGACTCCCTCGTCCTGTGTGAACAGTCACTCACTGCATGCACTGAATACCAGTGGTGGAAAAAGTACTACATGCCCGCGACGCAGTGGGTGGAGGGGGGGGGGGGGGGGGGGGCGAGTGGTGGTCAAGTTCAGCCCCCATGGTCGCGCACAAAAGTCAGCGCCCCTGCCTTGCGGAATAAAAATGTGCTCTGACAAACTACACTTTGACTGGATCCTCCTCTTTAAGACTCCTCCAGGGAGACTGGTGCTTCAGCCCTTACACTATAGAAAATACATCATACTTTTCATTGGTTCAATATTTTTTTTAATGAAGTTAGCTGGTTTCTGCCGGACAGCAACGATATGCAACAAAATAAACTCGTGTTTACCTTTACAAGAAAAGCCGTTGTTCTATTGTATTCATTCCGTTTGAAGCTTGCCCTCCTGGGGGAGATAATTTAGCATAGGCCTACCTGTTGGAGCCATTGACTCCCTAATCCCTTTTTAGGAACAGTGGCTACAAGCCACCACATTTTACAGACTTATTCAATCACTGGGTTAAAACACAAAGTTACCTTTAAAGATGGTACTAATTCTGAGTAAAACGTATGTTGTAGTTAAAATGATTAAAGTCTTGATAACTATGACTTGTGCTGTTAACAAGGAGAAATGTCATTTGGGGTAAATATTCACTCCTGAAGTAACTGCTGTTTTTGTTGAACGCATTGTATTTCTAACTGCTGTTTGCAGTGGTGGAAAGTAACTAAGTACATTTACTTAAGTACTGTACTTAAGTAACATTTTGAGGTATTTGTACTTTACTTGAGTATTTACAATTTCCAATACTTTTACTTCTACTCCACTACATCTCAGAGACAAATATTGTACTTTTACTCCACTACAATTATTTGAAAACTTTAGTTACTAGTTACTTTTCAGATATAAATTATGATATTATAAAACACACATTAACCACTTTAGCCTTATTTTATACATAGGCTATTTGAAAATAGCCGATCTACAAGCTCACAATGCGTCGCAACGCGACGCGTTGTGAGCTTGTAGATCTGCTATTTTCAAATATGTTAGTACTTTTACTTTTGGTACTTTAAGTACATTTGGATACCAATACTTTTGTACTTTTACTCAAGTACATTTTGAATTCCAGACTTTTACTTGTAACAGAGTACTTCTACATTGCTGTATTGATACTTTTACTTAAGTAAAACATTTGAGTACTTTTTCCACCACTGCAATCATGAATGTATAATGTGTGTGGACTTATTCTAAAGCTTAAGAGATGTTGAACAAGAAATACTAAACCAGCCTTTGTGTAAAAGTAAAGTTTGATAATTGGAAATAAGGCAAGTTGGTACACTGTAAAAACATGCAAATGTATTTCAACAGGATGTTTGCGGGGGGTTTGGCCACGACCCTTCAGTATTCATGTTTATGTATGTGTGATAGGTCTACTGGGATTGGGGGCTGGACTTAAAACTACCTGACCCCTCCTCTTGTTACAGGAGGTAAACAGTGTATAAATGATGTGCTTTACTTGTTACTGGGTGCGCTGCTGATCAGAACCCACATGGCAGTTGGCCAGTCGGGCGGAAGAAAAATGTGCTCTGACAAACTACACTTTGACTGGATCCTCCTCTTTAAGACTCCTCCAGGGAGACTGGTGCTTCAGCCCTTACACTATGGAAAATATACATCATACTTTTCATTGGTTCAATATTTTTTTAAATGAAGTTAGCTGGTTTCTGCCGGACAGCAACGATATGCAGTATTGGCAAGATGTGGGTTCAATGATGAGGCAGTACAATGTATAAAGTCACTGAACCAACAACCTACAGCCAGAATCAAAATGAATGGCCTATCAGAAAAATGTAATTTACAAACGCTCAAACAGACAGGGTTGTTGCATCTCACCCATGCTTTTCATGTTTTTTTATAGAACCTTTGGCACAAGCAGTGAGACAAAATGAGGATCTAAAGGGCGTTACAGTTAACGGTAGGGAGCATAAGATAGGCTTTTTGCCAATTCAAGCAGCCAAATTATCATCTCTTTTTGGGAAAAATATTAGAAACAGTTGGTCACTACATGGCTATAAGGTTAACACAGATTGGCATTGAATTGCATACCGGAGATTTTATACCTGGGAGTAACCATCTCAAAAGAATTATCCACACAATACAAAACCAACTATACAAAAAATAATCAGGAGATTCAAAAAGACATTGAAAGATGGTCTGCACTGGCACTAGATTTCAACTCAAGAGATCGGTCCTTTTAGCCGATGTACACGGTCACATCTTTTTTCTGTTCTGGCCCCACAGTGGTGGAATGAACCCCCCACTGATGTCAGGACAGTCACTGCCCATCTTTTGCTGCAGGCTGAAAACCCCAGGAGGGGCGGAAACATTACCTTGACCCTTCCTCATAGCCTTGCCTACCTGTTGTCAGTTATTTGTAAGAACTCTTGTTTTATTGGATCTTGTTTATTTGAAACACTTATTTGTTTTAGCTCTTGCTTATTTGATTTTCCTATTTGTCTCATCTGTTTAAGAAAGTAGGTAGCTGATATATTGCACTTTTATATATAGATAAAGAATCATTTAAGAAAATAAAACATTGCATGGATCCAATTATATTGTTTACTCTAGAAATATGGTTTAAATGATTAAATGATTAAATAACTAGAACCTCGGAGCACAGGTCTCCGCCAGGTCAGGTAGGCTATTGTGGCCTCCTGGTGGCGCTATAATAGGCCAACGTGAAAAGGGTGCCATTTCTTCTTAGGCCTTGCGCGACAATCGGACACTGACTGCGTTCATGATTTGAGGCATTTTGTTAAAAACATGTGTTTCTATAAATTAGACCTGTTGGTGGCGCTATAACAGGCCAATGTTAAAAGGGTGTAATTTGTTCCTCAACAAAGTGTGAATGTGCGTGCAAATTTTGAGCGCAATTGGACGGTGCGTTCATGATTTGCGGAATTTTGTTCAAAACAAGCCAATAATGCAAACTTTAGATGTCAATCTTAGCCAATCAGTATGGAATATGAAAAATCAAACACATCCGTCGTGATCACATGACTATAGAGATCATGTGTACCGATTTGCGTGAAATTTGGATAAATTGGAAGGAGTAGTATAAAAGAATGTGTTTTACATAAGTCGGCCTCCTGGTGGCGCTATAAAAGGCAGATGTGAAAAATGCAGGGCAAAGGTTTTTCCTTGACCTCTAGGGAGTGTGCATACAAAGTTTTACACAGATCGGTGCAATTATAGGTAAAAACACGAATCGGCCTGTCATAGCGCCACCATTAGGCTGATTTAAAAAACTTCAAATGGTAGTTCTTCCTCGGCCCAATGGGAATGTGCGTGCAAAATTTCACGGAAATTGCATGCTGTGTTCATAATTTGAGGCATTTTGTTCAAAACGGAGCACTCCAGCAAACTTTGGAAGACATTTTTAGCCAATCAGGATGGACTATGAGAAATCTGAAAGACCACTATCCGTTAATCACTATAGAGATACTGTGTACTGATTTGCGCACAAATCGGCCTCCTGGTGGCGCTATAAAAGGCCCATGAGAAAAATTTGGGGCAAAGGTTCTGAATTGGCATCCAGGGAGTGTGTGTGCACAGTGGCGCTGTGATCAAGCCAATGGTGGCAGAGATTAGCTGGTCACAGACGGACGGACGGACGGACACACGGACGGACACACGGACGGACGGACGGGGTGGAAAACATACTCTCTCGCCATGCCTTTCGGCCTGGCGGAGACAATAAACACTCTAAAGCAATGATTACTATCAGACTAATTTGTGCTTTCAACTTTTAACCAAAAATAAACGTTTTGTTTTGACCCCAAAAATATCACTTACACCTTTAATATCAATCACCAACAGAATCAGTAAACTGATTAAGAAGGCCAGACACAATGTGTGGGTGGAGCTGGACTCCCTGTCGGTAGTGTTTGAGAGGAGGATGCTCTCCGTTGCATGAACCCATCAAGACCTGCATTACTTTATCAACCTACAATGACAGCATGACAGCACTTGGCAAATGTAACTTTGTTTTTCTTGACATCCAATCTTTTCTTCCTCACGCCATCGCTACGTGTCACTTATTTACCGATGCCAGTTTCCTTCTCGTTTACACCAGTTGTATAACCAGTTACAATTGTGTTTTATAAAATAAATTATTTTATTTTATGCCGCTACAGGACAACAACTATAACAAAACATTATGTACTAGTTCAGAAATAATACCATTTCCCACCTGCAGTAAAAATACACCAGAGATATTCAAAATAACAAAACAAAAATCGAAAGAAAATAGTAAGGGACAGGTCGATTTTTAAAGAAGGATACCCCTGGAGAAAATGTATGTACCTTGATCTAAAATGCCATGACCCTCCCTTAGACTAAAAAAATATATCAATGACCCTCCCCAAGTGATTAAAAAAAATGTTTACTTTTAACCCTCCCCGCCTAGGAGTGAGTGTCACGACATATTGTCCCACGATATAGCCTATTGTGGTATTAAAATGTGACGATAGGTATTGTCATGATGTCATACTGTATCGTAATATGTTTTTATAATTTTTTGAATAAAAAAAAAAACTCATTTTTTTGCCGCTGAAAGTTATAGGAGTTCTTACTGTATGGTGTATGATATGGAATGTAAATCTTATCATAATCACAGTAATTATTAATCATGTCTTCCATCGTATTCAAGGTATTTTGGAGAGAAATGAAACAGACTCCAGTCACTTTCAGTTTAAAGCACTGCAGAGGGGAGGTGTTGTGTGTCAGCTGATGCTCGTTGACGCTCGTTAATGTGACATGCATCACAGCAATTATTCCTCTGCACTCTCAAATAGGCCTAAGATTGTTTACATGGTATTATACTGTATCTGGTATTATAGAATTTTAGCTGTTGGAAATAACTAGGCTGCACTTGGTTGGTAAAGTCCAGATGACAAAAATATGAGGTTTGTGGAACTTATAGTTATGCAGTGTTATATTATATTATATTTGTTATATTAGTGTCTATCTGTCCTCTGAAACAATGGGTTTATTGGTAGTGAGAACTTTTAAGCTTGCACAAATGTATTTATTTGTGTGTACAAAGCACTTTGTAATAGTTTTTTAGTGCTTTTAAGTTATTTTAAAATAAAGATGTTACCAATGTTGATGATACATTAGAAAAGAACATTAATAATGTAGCATATCGATATTATATGCCCAACATAATGTATCGTATCGTGAAATCTTGACACCCCTAACCCTCCCCATCAAATACAACACGACATTTAAAACTGATATGTCCGATGTTTTGCTTTCCACATCAGGCACGTGCAGAGGGGGGGGGGGGGGGGGGGGGCTCACCTGCCCTTTTGCCTCAAATTGCCCTTTTCCCAAAAGACCCATTTGAAATGTGGCCTGCCAAACATCTGTGGCCCTTATCAAGACAAACATTTGACAAATAATTATGATTTCAACAATCATAATTATTATTTATAATAAAATGTTTAATGAGCTGGCTGCCATCAGTCAGTTTTAGTCTCACCTGATGCAGTGATGTCAAATGCCCTCCCAGGGGTCATCAACATGTCTTGCCACGGACAAACATTGGCACTGGCAAGACATGTCTTTGTCCGAGGCACATTTTTTATTTTGAAAATAAATTCTAGATATATTCTATATATTTTCTTCATTATAATGTAGAACCATATAAAAATGCGTTTGAATAACTTGACCAAAATCACATAGGCCTAGCCCTAAATATATAATAATGGACTCCTGTGCCATTTTGTCTACTCTATTCCAGGGCGCTACACATTTTTAAACAAGCCACTTATCAAATAAATAAATACAATATTATTTGGGGGAGAAAGCCGATCTACAAGCTCACAACACATCACAGCATGTTGTGAGCTTGTAGATCAGTAACTTTTTAGCCTATTTAATGACATGCCCAAAATTGGGATGTCAGGGTTAAAGTGGTAGCTATACTTTCGAAAACCTGGACACTGGGAAGTTATCCACTGTATACTGGCAGGTGGCATTCCTGAGACAGGCATTAAATGTGGCATCATGGTCCAAGTATATTCCATGTTTGGGATTTCAATAATTGGGTCTTATCAGTACAGACAGTGCTTTCATCTTACATTGCAGGAGCAAAAGGGCCATACTTGAGAGGACAGGAAGAGATTAAGTTCTACCAGCTAAACTAGTTTTATGTGTGTCAACTTTAAGAGTTGTGGTTTCCATTAAGGTGAACAGGTACTAGCTATGTTGATGAGAAAGTCTAAGGTATGCCGAACAGATAATTATGTACAGTACACGATGAGTGATTCATGAAGGGCATGGCAGGATTGAAAGGAATGCAGTGTCACAATAGTTTGATGCAAAGGTGCCTAACTTTGATCAGAGGTGAGTGGGAGGTCTGATGGTGAGGCTGTGGATCAAGGGTTTCCATGGATTATGATTGAGTGTTACTATGGTTATTATTAGCATTATTGGACACTTTGAAACGCTTTCTCTCAACTGACATAAATCAACTTTACTTTACTCCAGTTTGCCTCGGTGCTCCTTCTCAACAGATGACATGCCTTCTCTTTTTGCTCTTTTCCCGCACCATGTTTCACTGTGGTCACTCACATTACCGTTGACTTTAATTGTTTCATTGTCTGACACCCCTCATACACTCCATTAATCCATTGTCTTAAAAAATAAAAAATACTAGTATCCCACAAAGGATTGAACGGAAGTTTTGACATTTTCAGGTAATCTTGTTGTCTTGTTGTCCTCATATGATCAATCATGTACAGGTAAAACATACAATACCACAAATCTCCTGCATATATATTAATGAGAATGTCATCCTGACACTTTATGAGTCACCAAAATTATTCAAACACATTATTTTAAGATTCAATTGTGTATTTTAGAATATGTTTTTACATTATAATGAAAAATATGTCGGCTAAATATATTTTTCTTTAAAAACAAAAAGGAAAAAAAGAGTGCCACGGACTGATAGTACTGAAATCTTTGCCTGTCTGTGTCTTGGTTTGAATAATGTCACAAGGTACAATCAGCTTGCCCTTTGACCCTATCCAAATCATGATAAGATGTAGGCTTGATAGAGTTATTCTCTTATCTTAATTATCATAATGTGTCTAGGGTCCAACACATAAGGCAATTGCTAGGTTGTCTCCCTTTTAATTTAGAAACTTCTGCCCTTCTCATCCGTGAGTTCGTCAGTACATTTTTTTGTTTTGTCTTATATGGTTTGTTTTATTTTGACCACTGTAGTTAAATCATCCATCCATTTAATATATTGAACTTTAACAATAAGTTTTAAATCCCTTATCCAATACAGCCTCTCACTTCTCCCGTTTCTTATCTGTTTACATTCTCTTGTTCAGAGCTGTTCTCATAACAAAGTAGGCTATGGCTCACAGAAGAATACATTCACACTATAATATTACACTATGAAGGCTTGTTTTAAAAGTTTAAAAAATATATATATATTTATAATTTTAACTCTGTTCTAAATTCATTGAACCATCAATATATTTTTGCCTAATATGTTTAATATAATTTAAACTAGTAAGAAATACTGAACCCAGTCAGTATAAAATCTTTTTAATTCCAAAATTAGTTTGTTGCTGAAAGATATCTATGTTCGGTATGTTTGTATGTCTGTGTGTATTAATGAACGATTTCTCTCTCTCTCTCTCTCTCTCTCTCTCTCTCTCTCTCTCTCTCTCTCTCTCTCTCTCTCTCTCTCTATGGGTCCGCCAGTGTGCTGTCTTCTGCGGTGTGAGTGCAAGGGAGTGGGGGAGCGTATGCAGGATGAGTCTCTATCTGTTTATCTTTTTCTCCCTTCTATCTATGTATGAGTGATTCAGCAGGCATGCGTGAATGTGTTTGAATGCGTGTGTCTGTCTCGCTCGTTCTATAACAATTATAGTCCAAATTTAAGTCATTCTCCAGTCAGTTAGAACAAAGTAAAATTTCTAAGGATCTGTCAGTGACAAATCATTAATTTAGCGTCATTCGCCCATCCAAATGGCCGCTCTGGTCTCTTAAAACTCAATTTCCCATAATTCCTTCTGGTCTGAGACTCCATTTCCCATAATTCCTTCAGCAGGAAGTGTTAGCTTTGTGGTACGTTAGACACGTTTCCATGGCAACGTCATCCTACCAGCTACAGTCTCAAGTGAATTCCATTTAAAACATAGATCCGTTAAATTAACCCTAATAAGATTCAATTTGTTCTATATAAATATTGGGAAACATTAACTATAATATTAAGTTTATTATAAAGTCATTTTGATTTCTTTTAAAAAGTTTTGAAAATATTTTATCATTTTAACTTAAGATTTTTTGTGAGCTTGTAGATTTGCTAATTTTCAATTCTGTACTTATCTCATTTCAATATACTCTTCAGAACAAAGATGTTTATTCCTTATTTTTCATTGTTATATTTTAATTTTAAAAGTTTTAATTATAACTTTTTAATTAAAAAAAAAAGAAAATCTCATCTGACACACATTATATTATAGATATATGGGTGTCAAATAGAGGGGAGTTTGATGAATATTTGATTTAAATATGATTTAAATGTTTAATTGCTTTGTTTTGTGTTTGTTTCATTTTAGAATGAGAATGTAAGCCACCCCATTAATCCAATTCCTGGACAACAATAAGGTCACAATACCTGCTAATTGTACATACAATTGTACATACAGGGCTAAACTTTAATTTTATATTTGGTTCCAAATTTGAATTATAATAAAGTTATTTGCAAAGATGCAAAGGAAAAACTTTGTTGTGTGGAGTGTCTTGGAATTTCATGAACTATAACCCTGTTTTGCTTCCTATTTGAATAAATTAATAAATTATACAGTCCTTTTGAAGAAGTATAAATGTGTATGTTATCTAACTAACCATTTATTTTTGCCCTTAAGTCATTTAAATCTTTGCCTGTCTGTGTCTTGGTTTGAATAATGTCACAAGGTACAATCAGCTTGCCCTTTGACCCTATCCAAATCATGATAAGATGTAGGCTTGATAGAGTTATTCTCTTATCTTAATTATCATAATGTGTCTATGGTCCATTAACCTGGTTAAAATGTCCTATTAATAATGGTTCCATATGGGCCTGTAATACAGTCATGTTAAATGTACTCTCTACTAGCAGTCTCTCTGTCTGCCAGCCAAGGTCAAACCCATGCAGGCTTTCTCTGTGGCTATCTATATGTTTTGGGAACACGGTATCTGGATGTTCTCTTTTCTACAGCTGTCTTCTTTTAGTGTCACCAAGCCATCTCTGACCAGTGACAGGTCAGAGCAGATGTCAAATGTGTTAATAATAATAATAATACCTGGGATTTATATGCGCTTTTCTGAATACTCAAAGACGCTTTACATAGAACTAAGAAGAGCAAAATAAAAACAAAACAAAACAAAACAACTTTAATAAGAGAATCTAGAGAATAAAAGTTAAAAAGTTAAAAAGGCTGCAGAGGGCCAGGGAATAAAACAAAAGTTGGATGGCAGTTGAAAAGGTGGTAGGAGATCAGGCTAGGTGGGAAAAGCAGTTCTGAAGAGGTGGGTTTTGAGGGAGGTTTTGAACACGGCAAGGGTGGGGGCGGTTTTGATGTGAGGTGGGAGTGGGTTCCAGAGGGTGGGTGCTGCAACGGAAAATGCCCTATCACCCCAGGTGTGCTTGGTTTTTTTGGTGGGGAATTTGAGGAGGTTGGCATCGCTGGATCTGAGGGAACGGGTGGGGACGTGGTTGTGAAGGAGGTCGGAGATGTATTGGGGTGCCTGGTGGTTGAGGGCTTTGTAGGTGATGATGAGGATTTTGAAGCTTATCCTGTGTTTGACCGGGAGCCAGTGGAGGTCACGGAGGACTGGTGTGATGTGGTCTCTGGAGCGGGTGTGAGTGAGCAGGCGGGCGGCTGAGTTCTGTACATATTGAAGTTTATTGAGGGTTTTGGCGGTGATACCGTGGAGGATGCTGTTGCAGTAGTCTATCCGGGATGAAATGAAGGCATGAATGAGGGTTTCGGCAGCGGAAGATGTCAGGGAGGGACGGAGACGGGCAATGTTCCGGAGGTGAAAAAAGGCTATTTTAGTGATGTTTTTTATATGAGGGAGAAATGACAGGCTGGGGTCAAAAAAAAAAATGTTGACCCAGACATGGGGACGCTGTTGTCCAGAGATAAACTGTCACACCATCATTATCATCTTCATCTTCTACCATCATCATCCTCATCTGACGACGACGTAATCATCACTCTCATCCAATCCGAGAAGTCCACCTTCGCCCGGAACCTCATCTATGTCACATCCTATGATGTCATATGTTTATGTTACTGGACACTGTTAAAACCTGGTGCTTTCTCTGTTACACTACAGAGAGATGGACGACCGATGTTGCGGACCTATACCTGTGATACTGTAACCTTCTATTTCTCTCTGATCTGAATACAAAGATCTTTCGTTGTACCCATGGCTGCCTGTTTTGAGTCTGGTTTCTTCCTTATTGCCTCGTTATACAGTATATGTACTTTGTGTGGGTCATAAGGTGGAGTTGTTTTCTCCCTATGACCCACACAAAGTACAGATACTTGTATAACGAGGCAATAAGGAAGAAACCAGACTCAGAACAGGCAGCCATGGATATAATGAAACATCTTGTATTCAGATCAGAGAGAAAATAGAAGGTTACAGTATCACAGGTATAGGTCCGCATCATCGGTCGCGTCTCTCTGTAGTGTAACAGAGAAAGCACCAGGCTTTAACAGTGTCCAGTAACATAAACATATGACATCATAGGATGTGACATAGATGAGGTTCCGGGCGAAGGTGGACTTCTCGGATTGGATGAGAGCGATGGTTACGTCGTCGTCTGATGAGGATGATGATGGTAGATGATGAAGATGGTAATGATGGTGTGACAGTTTATCTCTGGACAACAGCGTCCATGTCTGGGTCAACACATTTGACATTTACTCTGACCTGTCACTGGTCAGTGGAGATTTGGTGACACTAAGGAAGACAGCTGTAGAAAAGAGAACATCCAGATACCGTGCTCCCAAAACATAGATAACCACAGAGAAAGCTTGCAGCATGAGTTTGACCTTGGCTGTCAGACAGAGAGACTGCTAGTAGAGAGTACATTTAACATGACTATTACAGGCCCATATGAGACCATAATTAATAGGACATTTTAACCAGGTTAATGGACCCTAGACACATTATGATAATTAAGATAAGAGATCAAATAACTCTATCAAGCCTACATCTTATCATGATTTGGATAGGGTCAAAGGTCAAGCTGATTGTACCTTGTGACATTATTCAAACCAAGACACAGACAGGCAAAGATTTAAATGACTTAAGGGCAAAAATAAATGGTTAGTTAGATAACATACACATTTATTACTTCTTCAAAAGGACTGTATAATTTATTAATTTATTCAGATAGGAAGCAAAACAGGATTATATTTCATAAAATTCCAAGACACTCCACACAACAAAGTTTTCCCTTTGCATCTTTGCAAATAACTTTATTATAATAAAAAAAAATCTCAGCTAATGTCACCGTCCCAAGCAAACCTTTTCAACATGTTTTGTTTAACCAATTTTAGCACAGTCAATGACCCATGGCAGCCGAGAGATAGAGCGAGAGGAAACTCACCAGTCTGCAAGTTTTCATATTGAAATCTGACAAGAAACCTACGTCTCCGGTCAAAGTTGATTCTGTACACGTTCAGAAATAGAAAAGTTACCTTCCTCGTTGAGCTGCGATCCTGTGCTTTATCAAATATAAGTATTTAAAATGGAACGGGACACTTCTGAACCCTATGTAAATTTGTACATCACTTTACACTTTACTTTGGGAAAAAACTTACGTGATATCGTCTTAAAACTCAAGAAATACTTCCTGATTGCATGTAGGCATGTGGGCATCAAACATCTGTCTATCCAAGACACAAGTTGAAATCTGTAGGATGAGTGGAAATCAAATTTACTGTTTGGCAGAGTTTAAAACAGTTTGTAACCAAATATGAAATTACAGTTTAGCCCTGTATGTACAATTGTATGTACAATTAGCAGGTATTGTGACCTTATTGTTGTCCAGGAATTGGATTAATGGGGTGGCTTACATTCTCGTTCTAAAATGAAACACAAAATGAAAATGAAACACAAAACACAGCAATTAAACATTTAAATCATATTTAAATCAAATATTCATCAAACTCCCCTCTATTTGACACCCATATATAATATAGTGTGTGTCAGATGAGAAAGGGGAACAAAAAAAATCATTTTTTTTATTTTTATTAAAAAGTTATAATTAAAACTTTTAAAATTAAAATATAACAATGAAAAATAAGGAATAAACATATTTGTTCTGAAGAGTATATTGAAATGAGATAAGTACAGAAAAATAGCAAATCTACAAGCTCACAAAAAATCTTAAGTTAAAATGATAAAATATTTTCAAAACTTTTAAAATAAATCAAAATGACTTTATAATAAACTTAATATTATAGTTAATGTTTCCCAATATTGATATAGAACATATTGAATCTTATTAGGGTTAATTTAACTGATCTATGTTTTAAATGGAATTCACTTGAGACTGTAGCTGGTAGGATGACGTTGCCATGGAAACGTGTCTAACGTACCACAAAGCTAACACTTCCTGCTGAAGGAATTATGGGTAATGGAGTTTAAGTAGCCCAGAAGGAATTATGGGAAATTGAGTTTTAAGAGACCAGAGCCTCCATTTTGGATGGGCGAATGACGCTAAATTAATGATTTGTCACTGACAGATCCTTGGAAATTTTACTTTGTTCTAACTGACTGGAGAATGAATTAAATTTGGACTAAAATGGTTATAGAACTAGCGAGACAGACACATGCATTCAAACACATTCACGCATGCCTGCTGAATCACTCATACATAGATATAAGAAGGGAGAAAAAGATAAACAGATAGAGACTTTCACTCCTTAGCTCCCTCGCTCGCCCGCTCGGACACACACACACTGGCGGACCCATAGAGAGAGAGAGAGAGAGAGAGAGAGAGAGAGAAATAAAACATTCGTTCATTAATACATACAGACATACAAACATACCGAACATAGATATCTTTCAGCAACAAACTAATTTTGGAATGAAAAAGATTTTAACCTGATTGGTTTACTTATTATTTTAAATTATATTCAAAATATTTTAAAAGAAATAAAAACTTTTTTTTTTTTTAATGCAAAAATATATTGATGGTTCAATGAATTTAGAACAGAGTTAAAATGATAAAAATATATATATTTTTTTAACTTTTAAAACAAGCCTTCATAGTATAACATTATAGTGTGAATGTATTCTTCTGTGAGTCATAGCCTACTTTGTTATGAGAGCCGCTCTGAACAAGAGAATGTAAACAGATAAGAAACGGGAGAAGTGAGAGGCTGTATTGGATAAGGGATTTAAAACGTATTGTTAAAGTATTTAAAATTAAATGGATGGATGATTTAACTACAGTGGTCAAAATAAAACAAACATATAAGACAAAACAAAAAAATGTACTGACAAGTAAGTAAAACACAAACTTCAAACGGACACGGGCCGATGCTGATTGGAAGGGCAGAAGTTTCTGAATTAAAAGGGAGACAACCTGGCAATTGCCTTGGACATTCAAACATAGCAATGTCCGTTATGCAGCTGTCTGTTTTGTACCGGCACAAATGTGTCACCGATGCTGATGGGAAGAGCAAGGGTGGTACTAACATTGAAATACAGCTGCATATCTGCAGCAGGGCTAAGACCTACATGTAGCCAGGGGATAGATAAAGCAACACTGGAATACTCATCATGTGAGCTGATATGAGACCCGATTCGTAACATTAACCCACATACAGCCGATAGGCAGTGTTAGAAAAGGAGGGCTGGGGTTAATCTTAGGTCAAATATCAGTATAGAAGGAAAATTAGTACATTATGACAATTGTAAGGAACTAGAACTAGAACATAAAACTTTGACGGAGAAATAATATATATTCATGCAGGCACACAGACAAACCCCCCCGTACCTAGTGTAAAACTAATATTAGATAAATCTCCACGTACCGAAAACCAATGAAGTGAAAACGTGGTATTTCGAGGTACAAAAAAATAAATCCAGATATTTATATATATAGCCATGCATTGCTCGAACACCCAAGTTGAATCGTGGGTTATTCTAGATGCCTTGACATAAATATATATATAAATAAAGACAAATAACTGTAAGGAACAGCTGATAGTCAAACATCAGTGTAAAAAAAACTTTGAGGAAGCGTCTGGTGGTCTCACAAACATACAGAACGGACAAAGACAAACTATATAATGACCAAAGTAGATAAGAGAATTTATGAGACATTCAGGAATGTTCTCCCAGGAATATAAGGTGATAAAACATTTTTACTTGACTCACTCCCTAGCGGAGTTGTGTTAAACAGTAGTTTACAAACAGGCTGATAATTATGAGACAAATGGTTCGGTAAAGACAATAAAATACAATAAAGAAAAACGTATACTCATCAGATCAAGGTTCACAGGGAGAAGTTACATGGAGGTCCCAATCACTGGACCATGGTACAATAAAAATAAAAATATATATACTCATCAAATCAGATGATTCAGGGATCCCGACCCGATGGCTGGACCATGTGGAATTTGAGACATGTCGAGGGTCCAAGGGCAAGTCCAAAGGTCCAGCGATCGCGTCCGGGTCCAAAACAAAAGAAATTGTGATACTGTTCAAAGTTAACCTTCATCTGAATAGAAGTGATAAGTCGTTACACCCAAGGCTGGTTCGTTTGATACGTATTAAAACATGGTCTGCCGGGGGAAGAGAGTCTGATTGTACAGTTCTCAGTTCCCCCCGTCCACCACATTTCAACCATATCCTGGCTCGATGGACCAATTAATGGAGTTGTTTTAACCTTATGACCCACACAAAGTACAGATACTTGTATAACGAGGCATAAGGAAGAAACCAGACTCAAACAGGCAGCCATGGGTGTAAAGAAACATCTTTGTATTCAGATCAGAGAGAAATAGAAGGTTACAGTATCACAGGTATAGGTCCGCATCATCGGTCGGCGTCTCTCTGTAGTGTAACAGAGAAAGCACCAGGCTTTAACAGTGTCCAGTAACATAAACATACGACATCATAGGATGTGACATAGATGAGGTTCCGGGCGAAGGTGGACTTCTCGGATTGGATGAGAGCGATGGTTACGTCGTCGTCTGATGAGGATGATGATGGTAGATGATGAAGATGGTAATGATGGTGTGACAGTTTATCTCTGGACAACAGCGTCCCCATGTCTGGGTCAACACATTTGACATTTGCTCTGACCTGTCACTGGTCAGTGGAGATTTGGTGACACTAAGGAAGACAGCTGTAGAAAAGAGAACATCCAGATACCGTGCTCCCAAAACATAGATAACCACAGAGAAAGCCTGCAGCATGAGTTTGACCTTGGCTGGCAGACAGAGAGACTGCTAGTAGAGAGTACATTTAACATGACTATTACAGGCCCATATGAGACCATAATTAATAGGACATTTTAACCAGGTTAATGGACCCTAGACACATTATGACAATTAAGATAAGAGATCAAATAACTCTATCAGTAGGCCGGACATAGACAAGTCTTGCCACGGACATGTTTGTCCATGTACGGACATGTTGATGACCCCTGAAGGAGCTATTTGCTACCAAGGCAAAGGAGGGCAGAACTGGACAAGTAAAGCTGGTTGTCGTTAGTTGAGAGACAGTGTTTCAAAGTGTCCAATAATAACAATTATAACAACTATAATAACTATAATAACACTCCACAATCCTAATCCATGGTAACCCTCCATCCACAGCCTAGGACCTCCTCCAACCTAAAAGTTAGCTCACCTCAGATCAAAGTCAGGTGCCTCCACATTAAACTATTGTGACACTGCATTTAATTAGAATCCTGTCATGCCCTTCATTAATCACTCATCATGTGCATATTTTTTTTGTCTCAAGTTTCCTTGTTGCAGTGTTCCATTGGCATTTTATCCTTGACGTTTCCGTGAGAAGCATTTACCATGTAATTATTATGTCTAATAAATCAAAACAAATCAAGTGTAGCTTGTAGGGTGTGTCTTACATGTGCATGCCTTGGACTTTCTCATCAACAGAGAATACCTGATCACCTTAATGGAATGCACTACCGTACCTTGCCAAACCAAATGGTTTAGCTGGTAGAACTTGATCTCTTTCTGTCCTCAAGTAACACTGTCTTTTGAAAAGCCAGCAATCTCTATATTAGCCATATGATGTATAATACGCACCCACTCACATTTGCAGCTAAGTGGCCCTTTTGAGGTTGAAGCATTGTCTGTACTGATGAGACTCAACTATTATAATCCAAAATAATTAGGATTTAATTTGTTGGTCGCTCAGTAGTTAAAGCAGACATACTGTACTATCGTTTTAAAATGTGCAGCACATTGGAATAGACCCTATGACACATTAGGAGTCCATTAGTATACATTTAGGGCTAGGCCACTGTGTTTTTGGTACAATGATTATTTTGCATGTCCGTGGCAAAAATGAAATATTAATGAACATGTCCATCACAAGCTGCCATGGTGATGACCCCTGCTCCCACCTCGTTATCCTTGCAGCTGCAAACAACTTGATTTGATACAGGCAGCAAGCATGTTAAGTTCACTCCCCCATCAATAAATTGTTGCTTTAAGTTTTACACTTCACGTTCTGTGCAGATTAGCTAGCTTTTGTTAGCTTAGTTTGTACAGAGTCAGGTTCATTGTTTCTCCCTATTTCCAATCTATGTGATAATTAAGTAAACTGGCTCCTGGCTGTAGCTAGAGAATTATTTCTCCCTGGTCTGCTACTGCTGAAGCATGCATGTTACTGCATGCTGCATTAGTTTCTCACCTCAAATGTTTTGCAGGTACATATTTTAGTCCATTTTGATCTTCACCTGCCTTATCCGTTTTATTTGATCATTAGTATTGAAGAATGAAAATGGGAATGATGGCCAATAGGCTACACAGAGAAATGTTAATTATTTAAATTTGTACATGGTAATGAGAACGTAATGCTTATTTTACTGAAATTTGCACTGATGAA
Source organism: Gymnoscopelus braueri (assembly GCF_963280865.1). Lineage (NCBI taxonomy): Eukaryota > Metazoa > Chordata > Actinopteri > Myctophiformes > Myctophidae > Gymnoscopelus > Gymnoscopelus braueri. The sequence goes on from NC_137605.1 coordinate 14,604,227, forward strand.
AGTCCCACATGGACTGAAGCTGTCAAATGAAATTGTAGTTACTTTGCCCTCATCTTAAAGTTAACGTGTTAGGCTGTTTGTGGTATGATGCAGGGATAACGGGATAGGACATCTGGGCACCTCGATGTAAAATTGGCAATTCTGTCCAACATGTTAAACAAATAAAATATTTGGAAAATGTTTTAAAGTAAAGTGTACATGATTAGAATAAGCTTAAACATTCGGCAATTAAGGTCTAACATTTCTACAATTGCTACAAATTGCTAGAAAACAGATCCAGTCATTTTGGGGCATAAACAAGAAGTTGAAGGATAATCTGATAATGATGTACCATGCATGTTCACATCATGTATACTTTACATTACTTTCAAATATATAAACTTTTAAAATGTTGGTCAAAATAACATGGCCCATGCCATTACTGCCATTACCCTCAATGAGGCAGAGGAGAGGGTACTGGTAGTAATGACATGGGCCATGTTATTGTGGAACATCTTGCTCCATTAGCATTAGACATCCAACATACTACATTTCTGGTGTGAAATGGCACGAGGGACACCCACAAAAACACCACCCCAAAAATCGGCGTGCGCATATCTGCCCTTTCGTGGACATTTTGAGCAACTGCCCCTTCAGCAGTCTCTGCACGGCCCTGTTCCACATTGATTAGAACATTACAGTAGCCAGTCTTGTGCGCAGTGTAGTGTCTGTAGTAGTGGTGGCAGAATGGATAGTGTTCTCAACTTACATGTGGTAAACCCATTGAATCCTGGTCAGATTGAAGAAAGTTGAGTATTTGGTAACCAGTAGTTTACAACTTTTTGTCACTCTGCCCTTTTAATTATTAACTACAGTGACTGCACTGTTGCCTAACATAAAACAAATTAGGCTATCAATTATGGCCAGATTATTCTGGTTTTATTTGTGGAGCTAGGCTGGCATCTATACACAACTGTCCATATGATTATGAATATCCAGTTATAAATTGGTCGTTGTAACCTACCTGGTGTATGTAATTCTATGAGCAACAAAAACACACTTAAAAGAGGATATCTCTGTGTTGGAAAATGGGATAATGCATCTCTCCAATATGCCTAACGCCTGTTGAAGTTTTGCTTAATTGTTCAACCACCATCGTTAAGACGCTGATAGATTTGACTGGGTCGTTCACACTGGCTGTGCATTGATGGCTTGTTAACGACCGTCATTGATTCTAAACAGACCAAGGTGTACTTGATTTGAATCCTTTGTATCCTTTGAAATAGAGAGGGGTCATTGACCACTTTTCTGCTGTACTAAAAAGGTATATAAAAAACTGACTATTTTATCAATTCAAAATTGCATGACCCTCCCTTGGATTCAAAGTAAAATTAGCTGACCCTCCCTTGGACTAAAATTAGAAAGGCATGACCCTCCCCTATTTTCCTCCAGGGACCCCCTTCTGGAAATGTCGACTGGTCCCTTATACAAACATCTGGGATATTAGCAGACATATGATGGCGTTTGACAGGAATTATGTAACCATTTATTTTGGAGTAATTTAAATCTTGTCTATTTATTGACTATTGGTTGTCTGGTTGTCTATTTAACCACTTAAGCTCTATATACTTCATTGATCGGAGTCCCCCAGGTGTCTATATTGGGCCCCCTCCTTTTCCCCTCAAATATCCAATAAAATAAATAAAATAGCCAATCTAGTTGCATTCCAGTAATACGCAGTAGATCTGGTATAGAAAAGGGACGCTAGGGTTCAAGTGAAAGCCAACATGGTAAACATGGACAGTTTTGATGGTCTGAGGACCGAAAGGTCCACTCTTATTTCACTTTTTTCATCCAAAAGCCTCTATATTTTATGCAAGTGAATACAAACGTTGTTTTTGCTGGACTATTATGCTGGCCTCTCACACCTGGCTCAATCTTTGGGTCAAGAGTGCAAACCATTGCAAAACAATGGCTATTGTCTGTTCTAGTTAACCAGCCTATCCAGTCTGTCCATTCCAAGTAATACAATCCAAAGAAAGCAGCACACATTGTCTTTCGAAATCCTGTCCTCTGTTTCTTCCTTCTTGGAAATGTACTGCTTGACATACTGTAATAGCTTTACCGGTGGTTTACAGGGGAATTTAAAAGCAAAGCCAAAGTCATATTAACTTCATGAATATACTGGTTCACGAGAGGGTTGGGTGGGAGGGTTTGTGTTTGTCTTGTGCTTTTGTTTGTTTGTTTGTTTTTTCAGAAAATTTGAAGAGTTTCTTTATCACTGTTTATCCTTTTCTGTAAAGCTGTGACAATTCTTCAATAACAATGATGTTAAAATAAAATGAATATACTGGTTCACTGGAGCCTACACCAGTTCAATATACTGAGTTAACCCTTTAATTTGTGTTTCTTTTGCAGTTGCAATTTGTGATCAATGGGGGCCGCTTCTTATCACTAGGCCAGCCCAGTGGCTATTCCTTCAACTTCTGCCCAAAGCACCCTGACGCTAAACTGATGGTCATCAGCGGACGCCACAACGGCAGCAGAATAACCTCCATCGGAGCTCACTGGGGCGTGAACGGCTCTGACTCCAAGAAGAAGTTCTAGATGTTGTATCATGTGAGTATCATGTCAGTATCGTGTCAGCATTGTGGCCAGTATCATGGTCAGTATTAAGGTATCATGGTCAGTATCATGGTCAGTATAGCAGTATCATGGTCAGTATCATGGTCAGTATCATGGTATCATGGTCAGTATCATGGTATCATGGTCAGTATCATGGTATCATGGTCAGTATCATGGTCAATATCATGGTCAGTATAGCAGTATCATGGTCAGTATCATGGTCAGTATAGCAGTATCATGGTCAGTATCATGGTCCGTATAGCAGTATCATGGTCAGTATCATGGTATCATGGTCAGTATAGCAGTATCATGTTCAGTATCAATGTCAGTATCAAGGTCAGTATAGCAGTATCATGTTCAGTATCAATGTCAGTATCATGGTCAGTATAGCAGTATCATGAACAGTATGATGGTCAGTATCATGTTCAGTATGATGGTCAGTATCATGGTCAGTATAGCAGTATGATGGTCAGTATCATGGTCAGTATAGCAGTATCATGTCAGTATCATGGTCAGTATCGTGGTCAGTATCATGGTCAGTATCATGTTCAGTATCATGGTCAGTATCATGGTCAGTATCATGGTCAGTATCATGGTCAGCTGACAACGGCGGGCTTTGGTTGTTCTCAAAAAGGCTGACTACATATCAGAATGTACAAGACAGTTACAGGACAACAACTTCTATAGTTGTCTACCAGGTGATCCTACACTCCAATTCAATTTCTGAAAAGGTTTGAATTTCTATCAGTACCCCTGAATTCCGGTCTTTTATTTTAGACTATCCCCAAGGTCCATAAGAATCATCCTCCTGGACGCCCCATAGTGTCAGGCATTGGTTCCCTAACCTCTAACATTTCTACTTTTGTAGATTATTTGTATTAAACCTATAGCTGAAGAGCTCCCCTCTTTTGTGAAGGATACTGATCATTTAACCCATTAAGACCTGAGGCCGATTCTTACTAATGTCTTCTAAATCCTAACAGTTTTCTGAAAAACGCATGTTTCTACATCAGTGATTCTCAAACTTTTTCATGTCAAGGACCCCCAAAATTATATGTATTTGGCCGCCGACCCCCATCTCAAAATATTTTGTTCCAGGGACCCCCAGTAGCAAAGATTTGAGTTAAAATGTTTGCTTTAAAAGAATACAAATATATTAATTTGCACACATTTTCTCGATTTTTCAAAAAATAGCAGATCTACAAGCTCGTAGATATATATAGTATCTTTACTTTTTATGCTTTTTTATGTTTCAGGACAAGTTTTTCCTACAGAGAAAAGGTGTGGCTATGGGCTCTAACGTGTCATGCAACTTTGCCAGTCTATTTGTGGATTACCTGGAAAAAACTAAAATCCTTAACAGTGTTGTCAATCCTGTCTTTTCCAACCTGTTGATTTATAGGAGGTGTGTGGACGATATTTTTTGCCTCTTCAAGAGGCTCTGTTGACCTTTTACAATCTTTTTGTAATTTCCTAAACTCTTCCTCAGAACATTTAAAGTTAATTGTGAACTTCCATTTTCATAGAGTTAGTTTGTTGGATACCTGGATAATCCGTAAAGACGGCGTCCTGCTGTACACAGATTTATACACCAAGCCTACTGACCGTAACAGCCTCCTCAGAGCAGACAGCTGCCACCCACTCCTATTAAAGAACAGCTCACCTTTTAGTCAGCTTTGGGGTGACTAATCAATAGATAAAAAGTCATTTTGGGGTGAACTAGCCCTTTAAGACTCATGTAGGGGATCCAAAAATATGTTATATCCTGTTGCAGCGCATCATCCTCAATTAACACATTAACAGGGTTTTACTGGGCATGTAATGCTGTCATCATAAAACACTTTAATTACAGCTATGACTACATATTTTGATGTGTCTCAAAAACATAAAGGAAAACCGCATGGCAGAAAATGACTCACTCACGCATAAACTTTAAAGGAAGACTTCCTTAATAGTTTATGCAGCGAGCGAGTCTTTTTCTGCCAGTCTTACATATTTTATCGACCAAGCTATGCACCACAGCAGTAATTCATTGCCATCTTGACATTTTAATTGACAGTTAAAAACAGGTCTGTTAAAAAAACAGTCCTGTTTCTTCCTCATGGGAAAGACCCCTTGTCTTTTAAACGCCTACCAGGAAATGTCAGCACATAAGATAGCATATATAAAGACAAGTGATTTCTGGTAGGATCAGTTACAGCACAGACGGAGGTCACTGGACTGACTTTGAGTTCTCACAGACTGGCTGCAGACAGGTAAGCATACAGGGAACAATATAGAATACAAAAGAATAAAATGTAATAGTCACAGCTGTTTATTCACATTAAGAAGCAAGGTATACAACCCACACAAACGGATGTATGTGTGCTCGCGCTTATTAGTTTGTTTGCAAGAGAGCTCTTCTCAGTTCCATCTCTACATTTGCATTCATGTTTCATATCTGCATTGTGCTCTTACAGTGGACAAACACTGAAATACATTGATGTGACATGTTTTACTGACATCTCAGTTGATACATACTCTTTGTACATTGACTGACTGTATTGTATAGTGTACATTTTAGAATATTTGTGACACATTTGAGTGAAATCAGACAGATTTAACTGTAAACTGATTTTAAGGTACATGTACTATATAGGAAAAATGTGATTCTTAGTTTTCTATGTCCATTCCAAATATTCAGAGTCACATATATACACTGTAAATACTACATGACTGTCAACACAGACAGTCTACGCTTGAGAGCTTTTGGTAACATTTTCGGTTAAATGTTGTTAATTGCGTGCAACCTTGTTATACACAAAAGGCTGTGGTAGAATACTGTAGGTGTTTAATAAGGCAACAACATACGTAGCTGCGATATAATCACAATATACCACATCCTCTTGTGTGTTAATGCACTATATATAGTGAAAATGTACTTGATAATAACTGGATAATTGTATCTTCTCTTTCCAGTGTCATTAACTCAGCAACAGCATGGCCGTCGGTTCATTGTTTGTGATTGTGATTGTGTTGCTGTCTTCAGCATGGGCCAAACGTGAGTAGTAACTAGATACTGTGTGTGTGTGTGTGTGTGTGTGTGTGTGTGTGTGTGTGTGTGTGTGTGTGTGTGTGTGTGTGTGTGTGTGTGTGTGTGTGTAAACACAATACAGAAATGTATGTGTGTAAATGTAATGTACGCATATCGTCACCGCAGGGCGCGGTCAAGGCCAAGGTTGCCACGGTATTTAACCAGGTCTGAAATCAAGGGCAGGTGTTGCTGATGGGAGGCAAACAGTTTTTTGACTGTGTTTAGGAGGGCTGTTGATTTAGCCACCATACGTTTAACTGTTTGTTTAATTGTATTTATTATTTGTATGCTGGAGTGATTGGCACGAAAGCTACTAAGAATAAAGCGTTTATTTATGAACTTTATGGACGGTTTGGACTTTGGCAGTTAGCACACGTCGAAACAACCCTAGCCGTCGGTAACCAGTAGTGCCAGAAGTACAGGACTTTAGACACTGCAATTAAGTCAAAAAACTGTTTTCCTCCCATCAGCAACACCTGCCCTTGATTTCAGACCTGGTTAAATACCTTGGCAACCTTGGCCTTGACTGCGCCCTGCGGTGACGTCATCAAATAGAAAACAAATGGCTCTTACACATAAGTAAAGTATGTCATATTTTGGTGACTGGTGGATGTTAATATCTCTCTCTCTCTCTCTCTCTCTCTCTCTCTCTCTCTCTAGCAACCAACGGGACATACAGCTACTCTCTTGCAGTGGGTAAAGGGACAGGTACCTCCTACCAGACCAAGGGGGAGGGACACATCACAGCCATCAGGGTCTGGGAGGCCCATAACGCCTACATCCATGGGTATGTACAGTTCATTTGTCAACAGTAGAAACAAATTATTTTCCTGTATTGAGACAATGTAGGCATTTAGCAGACAGAAAGCTGAACAGTCCTCCAGCTTGGCAAGGCGTCCCAATGAACACAATTGGTTGTGTTCGCTGGAGAGTAGCCGGTGCCGTTCACAAGCTCACAACACACTGCAATACATTTCTGTAGTTCTGCTATTTTCTGCATGACATCCAGTAAATTAGGCAATACCCAGACTAACAGGGTGTTAGTTAGAAGATATATTATATATACTGTATATAGATAAGAACGAGCCCTGAAGTTCCATTAGGTTTCGTGGTATGTTGATCAGGAACAAAGACAACACAAAGTTATGAAGATGAGTGACTCACACGGAAGTAGAGTCTAGACAAGTTGTAAAACGTGTAGCCTACAGCAAACCAAGAATATTCAATGTATGTGTTTTAAGTCACAATGCAATAAGATCTATCAATCTGCCAATGTCAAGTGTCTATAAGTATCTAATATCTAGTACCCATCTAATATCTAATTAGTATCTAATGTAATAAGTAAATATGTGTCTCGTAAATGAATCCTTCCACACATCACATTTTAGTCATTTATGCAGAGCAGTAAGTGTAATGAATGAACAAGTAGAAGGGTTGAGTGTTGTCAAATACAACTCAATGTCGTCATGTTTTAAGCTCTTTATTAAATGAAAGCTGAGAGAATCTGACAATATTTTGGGGGGGAAATTATTTCGTTCAGTCTCTCTCCCTCTTAATCTCTCTTAATCTCCCTCTCTCCCACACACACACACACACACACGCACACGCACACACACACACACACACACGCACACGCACACGCACACGCACACACACACACACACACACACACACACACACACGCACACACCTCTAGGTTTCAGTTTCAGTTTGAAGGCAAATGGAGTGCGGTAATCGGCGGAAAATCTGGCCCCATACTAGAGATGGAGCTGCGTGATGGGGAGGCCATCGTTCAGATCTCTGGGAAATATCACACCAGCAACTACATCTATCAGGTCAGAACAACATCAGTTACTACATCTATCAATGCCACTCACACTGTGTAGTGTACAGTAGGGTTTAACATTTTCCGGGAAATAGCTAATTTTTATTCCCGGGAATTTTCAGACCTTTTTTTTATATGTAGATACTTAAATAGCCAAGGTGCCCAAATGTCCCTATTGTGTCCACCTATGAACTTGCACTAATAATGACTTAAGTAGATTTTTTAAATAAATAAATATAGTATTTCTTAATTATGAATAATTATAGCTTGTAGATGGCGGAGATCTGCCCTGTTGCGCAGCAGCACAGCAGCAGGTGAAGACAATTAACTTAAAGGGATACTTCACTTTCACATAAAATAAACATTTAAAAAATATATTAAAAATAAATGAAAAAAGTAATGGAAAAATCACGGCCCCCTCACGCATTAGAGTGTCCTACTAATGTGTGAGGGGGCCTTTATTTTGCCATAACTTCTTTCATTTTTTAAAAATATTTATTTTTAATGTTTATTTTATGTGAAAGTGAAGTATCCCTTTAAACGAGGAGCTGGGCTGTGCACCCAAAACGCACTCAAACAATGTCAAACTATCACATTCTAGCTGCTGAAATAAATGTTCCATTTGTATCATTATTGACAAGAGAACAGAACATGGATGTTGTTTGTAAAAGGATTATTTATTTAATGTCCATCAGAGCGCCGGTGAGGTCACAGTTTATCTCTTCTTTTGTAGGATATTGATAGCCTAAACTTGTAATTTGTTTGCAGTTATTAATTTATATTAGGCTACTTGCTGGATATTAAGACTCAATTTTGGGATGTTGGCTGTATGTTGTCAAATGTATTGATCAAATGTCGGGTTTTGTAGTGTGATTTTGATGTGCACATGAATGCGCTGCCACTGACAATCAATGAGACAGACAGCTGTTGTGCAGTTCACTTGTTCTACTGGGTAGTTCTAGTAAAATGGTAGTTTGAACGTTCTAAAATGCAAGTGAAGGTAGGGTAGGCATAAGGCTACATTAATGATGATAAAAGAAATCGGACCACATCGGTCTAATACTTTCTCTCTCTCTCTCTCTCGCACGCGCTCTCTCTTGCTCTCTCTCTCTCTCCAGCTCTCCAGTCTCACCTCTCTCTCTATCAAAAGCATTGCTTGGCTTGCACGCATTTTAAGCTGGAATATAGGCTCGAAATCAAACCTACCCACTGTTTATGCAGCGTTTCACTTGAGGTTGAATCTCAACTAGTCAACTGGTCACTGGTGTCTACCGTATTGACAGCAGAGGAAACGGTGAAATCAGCGTGGGCAGGGCAGGCAGGGGTCATCACGGCCACTTGTGTTTTATTTTGTTCATTACTGTTACATTCAGTGCGTCCCATATTTCACAACGGGACGATGGGACCCTGCCCTGGTCGGCAACGCGGCAAGTAACTTGGCTAATTATAATAGTAATTACTCCGCGCTGTAGATAGGCCTTTCTACTAATTAGTATTCATTTCTAACAAGAAAAAAAAAAACGGGATCTCGGGAACCGAAGTCAGTTCCCGGGGCAGTAAATAACCTCGGGATTCCCAGGATTCCCGCATCCCGGGAATCCCGGTGTTAAACCCTAGTGTACAGTCCAAACACATTGCTATGGATAAACCTACCCAATCTATTTCATGACACTAACTAGCTCTTTTCCTTTCACAAAATACTATTATAAACTGCTATTTCTAAGTGGCTTTAGTTTATCGTCACACTATTTCCCTTGAGGGTGGATTGCTGTATTTCAACGTCTTCCAAAGTGAAATAATTGATGTTATCAAAACAGCTTCCCCAACACTAGATACATCTGCATAGTATAAGTTATATATTCATATATGTTCTGCTTTTTATGACTATTAGATTTTAGAAATAACAATGTAATAACCAAATTGTCATTGAACCTTTGATTCCTGTTGCAGGTGCAATTTGTGACCAACAGGGGCCGCTTCTTGACAGCTGGTCAGCCCACTGGCTATTCCTTCAACTTCTACCCACATCACCCTGACGCTGAACTGCTGATGATCAGTGGACGCAACAGTGGTTCAACAATAACCGCCATCGGAGCTCACTGGGGCGTGTTGAATCACTGAATCAAACCATCCACATCAACTCGTCTCATTTAACCTTGGTGTTGATTAATCACCCATTTTCATTCTCTCATTTTCAGTCTCCTGGCATCAAATTTCTCATAGTGCAAACAAAAAAAAATCAGACTCTAATATTCTCTTGTTATGTATGTTTACCACTTTTGCTAATTAAAAATCATTTTAAAAGGGAGCTATTTGATGTGTGAATCTTCTTGTTTTCGATTCACCTTGTTTCCAAAAACAAGGGTATATCCAAGTAAGGGACCTGGATATTGAATAGGGAGCCAAGCAGAGAAACACTGATTTAACCAGTTAGCACACCAGAAAGCAGAACTATGCCGCTTTCTGGTGTGCTAACTGCTTATCTGTAGCGAGTGAACAGTGCAGTCAAAGTGGGGTTTGGGGACCCCCAGGGGTCCTTGAGGTGGTCCTCAGTTTAACCCTTTATACTGTACAGTAAATTGGCTATTTGAAAATAGCAGACAAGCTCACAACCAGTAACCAAAATGTAGGTTTAAATTGACCCAAAGCAGTTGTGTATACATATATACTCTATATACAGTACGTCTACTTCCAACCCAACCCATTAATAACATTTACCAAATGCTCATGCAAGGGAATCTTGTTGGTTTCATAGCAGCCTCTCTTGCCAGGTGGCATGAAGGCTTCGGTCTTGGAAATGAAGACAATGCGGAAGTAATAAAAACGCTGCAGTTCTCATTAATGGCCCCTGCAGCTGATTGCCCCCCTCCAGATGCAAAATATCTTTCATTCCATTGAAGTCAATGGGGATTTGACACGTAAAATTATTATTATTTTGTAAATTATGGTCTAATTAATTTTTAAATGGATGATAAAGCAGGGTATGCTTTCGGGCCAGGCCGTGATTGGGTTATAATGAGTTAAGACCCACCCCTTGCTCCCCTACCCACCAATAGCACACTGGTTGCGGTTGCACTGGTGGTCATTTTTCGCTGAATTAGTGGCTTCAAACCCATTGGTTTCTACAGACCCAGGGGTCGACACTAAGGTCTCAGAGGCACTTGCCCGTCGGGCAAGTAGGCCTACAGGTCATTTTCTACTTGCCCACAGGTCTTGCCCACTTGCCCGAAAAGTAAATAGTCCTTTATAAAATGATGATACATTTGAATTACCATTCAATTAAACACATATTTGTTTACTTTCTACTTGCGAATTATGGGGCTGCACGATAAAAAATGTCATACCTCAATATGTATGCCAAATATCTAAATAGCTATGAATATGACTATGGGTTGAAGGTAGGGTAAGTGATATTTTTTGGTTAAAACAAAAAGGGTTTTGTTATGGGTTAAAGCTCTATATTCTGATAGTACTCATTGCTATAGAGTGTTTGTTCAGTAACAGGGGTCTCTCTGTCTCTCTGTCGCTCTTTGATAGACAGAAAATAAATTTCCAGTTAGGTGACACCATTTCAGCCAATCAGGAGAGAGTACCCATTTATCAGCTTCATTTTTATAATGTTCCAGTTCCAATTTTACATGCTCATTTCTTTGTGTCATCACTTCCAATTTCACTTGTTTAATCTGTATCCTGTCTGAGTTCTCTGTCCTGATTCGATAAAATTGGTATCCTGACTCGAAAAGGCATTTTCTGTTTAATAAAAAGAGCTGGAGAGACAACATGTGCACCTGCCCGTGGGGCAACCAGATAGCAAACTTCACCTGCCCTACCATTTTATTTACCTGCCCCGGGCAGGCGGGCAGGTGTTAGTGTCAATCCCTGAGACCCGTTGTCTGTAGAAACCAATGGGTGACGTCAGGATACCGGCTTAGTCCATATTTTTTATACAGTCTATCTATGCTCACACCGCGTCACAATGCGCAACGTTGTGAGCTTGTAGATCTGCGATTTTTGTCCATTGTTCCCCTCAGAATATGGATGCTGGGGTTGAAGTGGTTAATAATCCCAGGGATAATTAATCTCATTCAAAGAGACAACAGCTGAATATGTTGCTTAATGTCTTTAATATGTATTGATTAATAACTCACATGCACAATTGATTCAAAGCAGTGTCAATAATCTCCCCTCTTCCAAATACATTTCATTCATGCTGAAATATGTATGGACTGATTTACATCATTGATTATACATAGATTACTATGCATTAGTGGAAAGTAAAGTAAAATATGTGATCATATTTTTTTGATTGTAAACATGTTATAACAGATTGTAATTAAAGTATTTCTTCATATAATGGCAGGCAATTCATTATTCAAGTGATAGTCTGTAGTTTGTGTATGCGTACGTGTTTGTTTGTTTGTTTGTTTGTGTGTGTGTGTGTGTGTGTGTGTGTGTGTGTGTGTGTGTGTGTGTGTGTGTGTGTGTGTGTGTGTGTGTGTGTGTGTCTGTGTGCGTGCGTGCGTGTGTGCGAGTGTGCGTGTGTTGAAATGACTAATTTAGCTGCATGGTTTATGCCATTCAAGTGATCAGTTAACAGTACATCACATCACATAATGTATTATAGTTAAATAATATGTTTATTTTAGTACCTTGAATAGAACATTGAATTTAATATATATATATATATATATATATTGTAAATGTACCATTATCCACTCAGTGTTACGTTATCGTTACGGGTCCATGTGGTTACATTTGTAACCAAAATGTAGGTTTAAATTGACCCAAAGTAGTTTAAAACTTCCAACCCAACCCATTAATAACATTTGCCAAATGCTCATGCAAGGGAATTGGTTGGCTGGTTTCATAGCAGCCTCTCTTGCCCTTCTTTACGCCACACTTCCCTGTACAGGGTGTGTTAATGCAGGACACCACACCCCCGCTGCAAACACAGTAGCGGTTGCAGTCGGGGTAGAACCTCTCACCGTCTGGAACATAGTGCCCCTCGAACTGACAGCCACACTGCGACACCCGCACACAGCGATCCTGAAAGGTGAACGTGAGTTCTCATTACATTTCCATCACCATACTGTAGCTACTTAAGCCTTATTTAAGAGAGAGAGAGAGAGAGAGAGAGAGAGAGAGAGAGAGAGAGAGAGAGAGTAGTGTCGTGATTTGCGGTGATAATAATAAATTGCTGTGGGATTTCATATTTTCCGGTCTTTGTCATTAAAAAAGATCGGTCAAAAAGGGCAAATAACATGGCCTAAACTATACTTGTTTGTCCCCTATGTTTTCTATGTTGTATTGTGGGTTGTTTACCTGGCTCAGTAGGTAACCATGGTTACATTCACAGCCCTCAGAGGCTGCATCCTTGCAGCTAGTAGGAGTTTGATCGGTACATGTAGCAGGACAGGCTGACGCTGACAAGCTGAACTCACTGGCTGGACAGTTCATCGCTGAAATATACACACACACACACACACACACACACACACACACACACACACACACACACACACACACACACACACACACACACACACACACACACACACACACACACACACACACACACACACACACACACACACACACACACACACACACAGTTTCATGCTGTGGTAGAAGAAGTACTAAAACTGTTTATACTTTCTATGTAGAAACATTCTGTTACAAGTGATTTTTTTTTTTACTTAATTAAGGAACAAAAGTATTGTCATCAAAATATACTTAAAGTACCAAAAGGTAAAGTACTCATTATGCAGAATGTCCCGTTTCACAAGTTATCATTGTGTCTCAAATGTATAAAACATCTATTGAAAATAGCAGATCTACAACCTGGTAGATCGGCTATTTTCAAATAGCCAAAGTTTCTAAATCTACAAAGTAACCAGTAACTAAAGTTTTCAAATGATTGTAGCGGAGTGAAAGTATAATATTTGTCTCTGAGATGTAGTGAAGTAGAAGTAAAAGTATAGAAAATTGGAAATACTTTTACAGTAAAGTAAAAGTACCTCAACATTTTACTTAAGTACAGTACTTTAGTACCGTAAATGTACTTTCCACTGCTAGTTTCATGAATACAAATCCCCAAAATCGAGTAGGTGCTGGGCGAAGAACAGTACTCACAGAAAACAAAACAAAAACTCTCCTACACAGTTGGGCTCCATTTCAAACAGATTTGTATTGCCCCCACTACAGTAAGTACCTAGTAGGGTTGGGACCACAATGGACACAAGCCTTCAGGGATTTTTGTGTTATCCTTTTAGCATGATTGTATAACTGTACCTCTACTTTTTGCAAACTGTTCATAAGGAATTCAATCAATCAATCAATCAATCAATCAATCAATCAATCAATCAATCAATCAATCAATCAATCAATCAATCAGTGTGTTAATGTGTTAGTACTTATTGTACAACAGTGTGTATATAAATATCAGTACTTATGTGCAGTGTTGCCATGTCCGCTTATTATAAGCGACCTTGGGCTTGTTTTTCTGTAAACGTCACTTGTAAATATTGCTAGTTGCGGGTTGCGTTTTTTTTTGGTTATATTTGCTTATTTGGGCTTGTTTCCTAATGTTGTTTAAACCAGTGGTTCTCAAACATTTTCATGTCAAGGACCCCCAAATGAATATGTATTTGTGCCAGGGACCGCCCATTCAAGTTTTGTGTTGTTAAAATGTTTAAAAAATATTCCACATTTTTCACATTTTCTTCAAGAATGTTTTGAAAATAGCAGATCTACAAGCTCACAACCCGTCGCATCGCGACGGGTTGTGAGCTTGTAGATCGGCTATTTTCAATTAGCAAGGGCTCATGTAGCCTAGTTGCTTCTCTTGGGCTTGTTTTCATAGACCTGGTTGCTTATTTCTATCGCAGAATCTGGCAACACTGCTTACGCGTATGTATGTATGTGCCTACAGCAGAAGTCCTTGGACCTCCAGTTGTCTACCTTCCCCCCCACCTCCTGACACTCCTGCACATAGTCGGCGATGATGACACAGGCGGAGGCCGCCTTCCCTTTGGTCTGCATCATGTCGTAGACGCAGTCGCTGTGGAATTGCTCGGAGTCGACGCGGCTCGCGCAGTCTCGCAGGGGGCCGTCCTTGGACACGATGACGTCACAGGCCTCCGTGAAGCTGGGCGGTTCGACGCCAGGGTCGAGAGGCCGGACGCAGTGTTTACCCACAATCACACAATAATACACACAGATATTCACCATTAAAAACTTCACCGCGGAGGTTGTGGGTGGTGCGTGGTGCATCCGGCTTTGTCGAGTGTTTATACGAACACAATGGGTTGGGGGAGGGATGCCGGGCGGGGAGGGTGATAATTGTCATTGTGCGTATCATGCAATTATGGTCTAATTCATTAAAAAATGTATGATAAAGTAGGGTATGATTCTACGGCTTCTGCTTGCTCTACTGAGTGAAGACCCTAACCCTCGCTGGCCCCTTCCAGCCAATAGTTTTTCGGGACCGGAGATTCCATTATGATGGATTTGAATTTGCCGAAAAAGTGGTTTCAAAACGGGTCTGTAGAAACCAATAGGTGACGTCACCGCTCCCTTAGTCGTTTTTTTTGTCTATGGTGACAACACACAAATGTGTGTGTGGGGAGGAATCAATTGGCATAACAACATGAGGGGGTAAAAAAAAATGCATTTTTAAGCCTTAATGCTATGTGCATTGAAGGAGTAGTTCACCCAAAAAAAAATATTTTCTATCAATTACACCCCCCATGAAGTCTTGAATTTTTTGTCGCATTCCTGAGCCAATAATTTGACTCAACTAAATTATTGGCTCAGGAATACGACAAAAAAAATGTCCATGAATTCAAGGCTTCATGGGGTGTGTAATTGATAGAAAATAAGATTTTTGGGGGGCAAACTACTCCTTTAAGGCATTGCAAAAAAGGCAACAAAAATACAAAGCAAGGAAACAGTGGCATAACAACTCAATTGGGAGGAAAAACAAAATGTAAAAATATAGCTGCAAGCTGCGATAATACGGGGCCAGTGATTGCAGAGAGAAGAAAGAATCATTTGCTGGTCTCGGACAGGGACAGGCTGCAGGTTGAGAAAACTCTCAGCACTGAACTCAACAAGATCTGCATCTGGCTCTCTGACAACAAACTTTCATTACACCTGGGTAAAACTGAATCCATCCTCTTTGGGTCCAGTCCTAACCTTAGCAAGGCTGAGAGTTTCACGATCAAAGTGGGTGATGATGTTATCACAAGAAAGGAGGAAATTACCTACCTGGGTTCCATCTTGGAGGCAAACCTCTCCGGTAACAAAAACGCCGAAAGAGTGATCAAAACAGTCAACCAAACAACACGCTATTTGTGGAGGATTGATCGTCTAGTCAGTAAGAATACTCTGAAGATTCTTGCAGGGGCCCTCTTACAAGGTCATTATGATTATGCATGCACTTCATGGTATCACAACACCTCCAAGGCCTTAAAAACAAGGCTCCAAACATCCCAAAACAAACTTGTAAAGCTACTTCTTGGCCTCAATCACAAAACCCATCTAACCCCTGCTCATTTTGCTAGGATTGGATGGTTTAGGGTTGAGGACAGAGTACAGCAACTTGCTATGGGTCTGGTCTTCAAGATACACCACAACATTGGGATCCCCCTGTATTTGTCAAAATACTTCCAAAATGTTAATGAAGTCCATGATCATAACACCAGAGGCAGCTCCACAAATCATGTTCAACCCAGATTTGGCTCAACAAAGGGAATGAACTCATTCTCATGCTATTCATCAAAAATGTGGAATGCTCTACCAAAAGGAGTAAAGGAGTGTAAAACCCTACTCACTTTCAGAACTGCCCTAAAGATACACCTTCAGGAGGCTGCAATTCAAAAATGGCCCCTGTCCAAGTCCTAAACTACCCCATGTCCTAACCTAACCTACCCCCCTACCCCCCCCCCCCCCCTCTCTCTTTCTTCTTTTGAACATATTTTTCACTCTTCATACCAGTAACCTGTAAACTGATTGTATGACATTCTGTATAGTAGTGTGTATATCTGTCTGTCTCTTATATGTCATCATGATTTGTGTGCATGGGGTTATCATCTTAAACAAGCTCAGTGCTTAATGAGATTTCCAGTTTAGTAGACCTTGTATTGTGAATTTGTACTTCCATGTACTGTTATGTACTGTCATGTACTGTGCTCATGTCTTACTAAATAAAGTACATCAATCAATCAATCAATTCAAAAGGTGAGTTCTAAAAGTCTGTCCGGGTGGGTATATTTCTGCATTATAAGCTCAGAAATAATACATTTCCCACCTAAATACACAATACACATAAATCAATCTAAATCAAATTGTATTAAAGACTAGGAAAATGTAATTGCACTGTAATCCAGAATGTGTTTGGAAAGAATGTGCATTTGAAGTTAAACTAGAAAAAGTGCTCATCGGATCGGTCAGGTAGGTTATTGTGGCCTCCTGGTGGCGCTATAATAGGCCATTGTGAAAAGGGTGCCCGTTTCTTCTTAGGCCTTTCATGACAATCGGACACTCATGATTTGAGGCATTTTGTTCCAAAAATTTGTTTTGCTAGATTAGACCTGCTGGTGGCGCTATAACAGGCCAATGTTAAAAGGGTGGCATTTCTTCCTCAGCCTAGTGGGAATCTGCGTGTAAAATTTCACGGAAATCGCAAGCTGAGTGCATAATTTGAGGCATTTCGTTCAAAACGGACCAATCCTGCAAACTTTGGAAGCCAGCCTTAATGAGGATGGAATATGGGAAATTGGACAGATCCGTGTTCATCACATGGCTATAGAGATACTGTATACCGATTTGCATGACGTTTGGATAAAATCTGTAGGAGTAATATAAAGAAATTGGTTTTGCACAAATCGGCCTCCTGGTGGCGCTATAACAGGCCCATGTGAAAAAAAACGGACGGACGGACGGACAGGGGGTAAAACATACTCTCTCGCCATGCCTTTCGGCCTGGCGGAGACAATTATAGGACTAGAAAAAGTGCTCCTCGGAGCACAGGTCTCCGCCAGGTCAGGTAGGTTATTGTGGGCCAGTAATGTTCAGAATTT
Organism: Gymnoscopelus braueri; assembly: GCF_963280865.1. Lineage (NCBI taxonomy): Eukaryota > Metazoa > Chordata > Actinopteri > Myctophiformes > Myctophidae > Gymnoscopelus > Gymnoscopelus braueri. The sequence continues at coordinate 14,621,811 of NC_137605.1, forward strand.
GCCAGTCAGGATGGAATATAAAAAATCATACAGAACCATCTTGATCACTTGACTATATGATAATGTGTACTGTTTTTCATGATGTTTGGACAAAATAAGTAGGAGTAATATGAAAAAGAAAAATCGGCCTCCTGGTGGCGCTATAATAGGGCAATGTTAAAAGGGTGGTGTTTGTTCTTCAACGTAGTGCGAATGTACGTGCAAAGTTCCACCGAAATCGGACGCTGCGTTCATGATTTGCGGCATTTTGTTCAAAACGGGCCACTCCTGCAAACTTTAGATGTCAATGTTAGCCAATCAGGATGGAATATGAAAAATCAAACAGATCCATCTTGATCACATGACTATAGAGATCATGTGTACCGATTTGCGTGACATTTGGTTAAAATCTGAAGGCTTAATCTCAAAATATGTATTTTACATAAGTCGGCCTGCTGGTGGCGCTATAAAAGGCTAATGTGAAAAATGCAGGGCAGATGTTTTTCCTTGGCCTCTAGGGAGTATGCGGGCAAAGTTTCACGCAGATCGGTGCAGTTACAGTTAAAAACGCAATTTGGCCTTTTATAGCGCCACCATGAGGCTGATTTGAGAAATTTTCAAGTGGCATTTCTTCCTCGGCCTAGTGGGAATGTGTGTGTGAAATTTCACGGAAATCACAAGCTGCGTTCAGGATTTGAGGCATTTAGTTCAAAATGGACCAATCCTGCAAACTTTGGAAGACAACTTTAGCCAATCAGGATGGAATATGGAAAATCAGACAGATCCGTGTTGATCACATGACTATAGAGATACTGTGTAATGATTTGCATGATGCTTGGATAAAATCTGTAGGAGTAATATAAAAAAATGGATTTTGCGGAGATTAGCCGCTCACAGACAGATGGACACACGGACGGACGGACACACGGACGGAGGGACACACGGACGGACGGACAGGGGGTAAAACATACTCTCTCGCCATGCCTTTCGGCCTGGCGGAGACAATAAAGGAGGATGGTTGGTGGTACGGTATTAAAATGGGTAGCATTCGAAGCAAATTCAATACTTTGGTGAAAGATGGGCAGTTGGAATGTTTTAAGGATATAAGTGATAAATACGATTTAAGTAAGCATGAATTCTATAGCTACTTGCAACTAAGGGATTCTTATATCAAGGAAATCAAAGGGAATCCCTCATTCAAATGATAATTAATATACAATTATCATTTTTCCATCTGCAATGTACCAAAAACTGCTGCGTAACAAACACTCAACTGAGTGTAATAGAAGAATGGGAATCAGAGCTCAACATAAACATTTCAGGAAATGATTGGACGAACATGTGGAAAATGCATCAATCATCCACAAAATCGTGGATATGGAGGGAGTTCTCTGGGAAAAATGTGATCACAATCTTTATAACGCCAAAGATTAAGAGTTTACATTTACACAAACAGGTACCATGTTGGAGAGAGTGTGGAGAGTTAAATGTGGATCATTCACACGTGTTTTGTAAATGTCATAAAATAGAGGCCTTCGGAAAATGACACACAATAAAATGCAAAAGATACTGAGATATGATGTTCCAATGGAATGTATACTATGTGTAATTTATTGGAAGAAAATATACAAAGGCATTTGGTAAAATTTGTATTGGCGGCAGGTAAGAAAAACATCACAAGGAAATGGGGTAAGGTAGAGCCACCAACCAGGAACAATGGGAAGAGTTGGTACAGGAAATATACGTAATCGAGAAACTGACTCACTGCCTGAGCTTGTCTTTTCATGTTTGTTTTTTTGTTCTTTTCTTGTTTTTTTGTGTCCTTTTGTTTTGTTTTGTTTTGTGTTTTGGACATCTTCTTGTTTGTAAAAAAAAAAAAAAAAGACACTTTAAACTTTGAGCTTTCCAGGCTTTTCATGAGTTCCCTTTGCCTCATCTTTAATGTTGGAGCATCCGTGTTTTTCAACACAGTGTGACAACTCTCCTGGCTTGAAGAAGTCCAAAGTCCAAGATTTTAGTCTGGTTTGCTGTCTGTATAAAGTTATTTGTGTATATTGCAAGCACACAGAGTTTAGCACTTAGAGGAACAGTAGTTTTGGCATTCCCACAGAAAATGACAAAGTACCTTTCTCAATCAAACATTTATACAAACATCTGGGATATTATACAGACATATGATGGCGTTTGACAGGAATTATGTACATTCTCCTTAACCATTTATATTGGAGTAATTTAAATCTTGTCTATTTATTGACTATTGGTTGTCTGGTTGTCTATTTAACCACTTAAACTCTATATACTTCATTGATCGGAGTCCCCCAGGTGTCTATATTGGGCCCCCTCATTTTCCCCTCAAATATCCAATAAAATAAATAAAATAGCCAATCTAGTTGCATTCCAGTAATACGCAGTAGATCTGGTATAGAATAGGGACGCTAGGGTTCAAGTGAAAGCCAACATGGTAAACATGGACAGTTTTGATGGTCTGAGGACCGAAAGGTCCACTCTTATTTAACTTTTTTCATCCAAAAGCCTCTATATTTTATGCAAGTGAATACAAACGTTGTTTTTGCTGGACTATTATGCTGGCCTCTCACACCTGGCTCAATCTTTGGGTCAAGAGTGCAAACCATTGCAAATCAATGGCTATAGAGCATCGCAGTTCCCGCCCACTTCCTGGTTTTTCCTGGTGCCGGAAGGAAAAACTCAATGCATTTTTCCCATTGACATTTCCAAAAATATTTATATCAATTAATTTCAGCCTAGAATCAAGCCATCCAGTGTCCTGGTGAATCATGACCATAAAACGTTTTTTTCTGTGATTTTATTTTATTTTATATTTAATGATATGATATACTATATTTAATAAATACCCTCTGTTTTGCCGTTTTCAAAAAAGTTTTTTCACAGAATCAAACGTTTTATGGTCATGATTCACCAGGACCCTGGATGGCTTGATTCTAGGCTTAAATTAATTGATATAAATATTTTTGGAAATGTCAATGGGAAAAATGCATTGAGTATTTTGCGGTGGAACCCGGAAGGGGCGGGAACTGCGATGCTCTATAGTCTGTTCTAGTTAACCAGCCTATCCAGTCTGTCCATTCCAAGTAATACATTCCAAAGAAAGCAGCACACATTGTCTTTCGAAATCCTGTCCTCTGTTTCTTCCTTCTTGGAAATGTACTGCTTGACATACTGTAATAGCTTTACCGGTGGTTTACAGGGGAATTTAAAAGCAAAGCCAAAGTCATATTAACTTCATGAATATACTGGTTCACGAGAGGGTTGGGTGGGAGGGTTTGTGTTTGTCTTGTGCTTTTATTTGTTTGTTTGTTTTTTCAGAAAATTTGAAGAGTTTCTTTATCACCGTTTATCCTTTTCTGTAAAGCGGTGACAATTCTTCAATAAAAATGATGTTAAAATAAAATGAATATACTGGTTCACAGCACTGGAGCCTACACCAGTTCAATATACTGAGTTAACCCTGCCTGCCAATAACGCATATATGCGTTTTTTTTTTTTAATAAATAAATTTGACCCAAAGACCAAGGAGATATGATTTTTTGAAGATCTAGACTCCTATCCACTTCCTTGTTAACTTAAAACTTAAAAATTCTGTATCTCGGCTCCGGAGTACTTTTTTTTTTTCAATGAAAAATCTCTGGCAGGCAACAGCTAAAAATCTGAAATAATTCTGGCAGTCAATCGGTTAATTTGTGTTTCTTTTGCAGTTGCAATTTGTGATCAACGGGGGCCGCTTCTTATCAGTAGGCCAGCCCAGTGGCTATTCCTTCAACTTCTGCCCAAAGCACCCTGGTGCTAGATGTTGTATCATGTGAGTATCATGTCAGCATTGTGGCCAGTATCATGGTCAGTATCATGGTATCATGGTCAGTATCATGGTCAGTATAGCAGTATCATGGTCAGTATCATGGTCAGTATAGCAGTATCATGGTCAGTATCATGGTATCATGGTCAGTATCATGGTCAGTATCATGGTCAGTATAGCAGTATCATGGTCAGTATCATGGTCAGTATAGCAGTATCATGGTCACTATCATGGTCCGTATAGCAGTATCATGGTCAGTATCATGGTATCATGGTCAGTATAGCAGTATCATGTTCAGTATCAATGTCAGTGTCATGGTCAGTATAGCAGTATCATGTTCAGTATGATGGTCAGTATCATGGTCAGTATCATGGTCAGTATCATGTTCAGTATGATGGTCAGTATCATGGTCAGTATAGCAGTATCATGTTCAGTATGATGGTCAGTATCATGGTCAGTATCATGGTCAGTATAGCAGTATCATGGTCAGTATCATGGTCAGTATCGTGTTCAGTATCATGGTCAGTATCATGGTCAGTATCATGGTCAGTATAGCAGTATCATGTTCAGTATCATGGTCAGTATCATGGTCAGTATAGCAGTATCATGTTCAGTATCATGGTCAGTATCATGGTCAGTATCATGGTCAGTGTCATGGTCAGTATCGTGTTCAGTATCATGGTCAGTATCATGGTCAGTATCATGGTCAGTATAGCAGTATCATGGTCAGTATCATGGTCAGTATCATGGTCAGTATCATGGTCAGTATCGTGTTCAGTATCGTGTTCAGTATCATGGTCAGTATAGCAGTATCATGGTCAGTATCATGGTCAGTATCATGGTCAGTGATAGGTTCTTGATCGTTATCTTAAACCCCCTTGCTGTTGATCACACACAGATAAAGAAAGACACGTGACACACGAGATCTCTTTTACTCGTACGAGGATTGTAAACGACCATGTATCTCACTGGACACGATCCCAACTTACAATGGCGCATCCTCCCCTCTGCCAAGCACTTTATTATCAAAAGACAGGAGAAAGGAGGAGACAGTGGAGTGGAATTCTACTAGCTGATAAGGACTGTCAGACATATTACACATTGGATTAATACATTGCAGGAATTCAATTAAATGAATACAAATCAAAGAAAGAACTTATATACACACATTATAATATATATCTCTGTACACAGATATTATAAACTGGTCCTAACATTCCCTCCTGTTGTTCATTTAATTAATACTTCTGAACATCAATCACATTTTTCTTGCCTTCACATTTCAAAATGAACATCATAACAGGATTTTTATTAATCAACCCAACAACTCAAACATTTGCCTCTTCGCTTCCAGTGGCCTTGGGACTAACTTTCTATGTCACTCTCAAATAGGGCTTGAAAGGAATAACTAATGGTCTTGCTTTGCGTCACTAACATTCTTGGAATTAATGTCATCTGAAATAAAAAAAACACCACATGTCCTTTTTATCAGAAACGCAGACCCCTCCACTCGCAGCAGTCAAAAGGTCAAGAGTCCATCTATTCTGGACTGCCATTAACGACGCTGACTCAAACTCACGGTTTTGGGCCTCTTCAATTGTCATTGTAGTATTGAGGAACAGGCTACATCTATAGTTAATTGTCTCTACACGTAACATAAGCTTTCCCACTCCAAGATGGGGAAAGAGAGACAAACCAACCTTATTGGCACGGGATTACCAGTGAGATTGTATTTTTCTTACAACCTCCAATTCTTAGTTGATCTAAACAAACACGGGGGAGTCAGCATTAATGTCTGTTGACAATTGTGTTCGTTGATCTGACCCTTCTTCACAGAGCCAGCGTGGACATAACAAAGGTTAGGCTTCCGAGTGACATACAGGCTTAACAGTGCTATTTAGGGCGTATTTCAACTGATGGTACGGTTTACACGGCAAATAGCTGCTGTTAGTTCAAAGTCATTTTCTCCCAAGGCTCACCAGCGATATTGGATTTCGAGGCATGTCACTTCTCATGACCAGTTGTGTGAAACAGATATATTTATATGTGTGCAAACATAAACATTCACATTTTAGTCTTAGCGATTTGATTAGCGTAAAAATATACCCAGCATTTAGATTTAGACGGTGAGAAACATTTTCGTCAACACTCCTCGATTTACGAGTAACTTTAATAATACAAATATATAATACACTCATAGAAATTATAAAACTCACAAAAATACCAGGGGTGCAATTCTAAGTGTAATAGGAATGGGGATGGGGAATATTCTAATGGGAGTCTTCTCCAGGTTTGGGTCTGACCTTAGCGCTATCAGCTCGGCCCCACCCGCTGCTGGCTTTTTCACTCCTATTACTTAAATATCTGATAATGTTCGCACCAATTTACAGTGGCCTTTTGTGGATCCAAATAACACGTTTCACAGCAATTGTGTTGGTGACCAGGACTCGGAACGGACCCTCTCAGCGCAGAGTTGGTCCTGGTCCTTTCGCTTGATGATCTTTATCACGGCATGCAGATCACCAGTGCTTCAGTCCCTGTAGGGAGAGAGAAAAGACTAGACAGATAATTTGCACTTTGGACTTTATTCGCTTTTAAATAAAGTAAACTTCCAGTTTCCAGTATGGACTATTTTCATGTATGGCTCCACTAATGTGATGCATTATGGCTATGGCCGCTTTGACACATCTGTACTTCAATCTAGTTTTACAGTATCATCACTTTTCAAGAAGTGGAAATAATAGTCTTACATATGGCCTTTCGTTACCTTTTCATTGTCTAAAAACATGTACAAAACTGTTTAGCATAATTTTGAAAATTATAAGTGTGAAAATGCTGCTTAATTATATATTATATGTGTACCATCCCTCCTGTTTGAGATATGACCTATGGTCATGACTCAACTTCAGATCCTAAGTGTGAAATGGTCTGTGTCACTGGTGGCAGACATAACAAATAAAAAACTCCCAATGTGAAGCGCGACTAGGTTCCTTTGCTATCTTATCTACATAAGCGCTTCCCAGGCGTAAAAGTGCCTCTGCTAGTCTACTGTGCAGCAAAAAAAATAAACAAAGTAGAAAATGCATCTTGGCAACGAACTTTAGTGAGATGAGGTTCAGTACATATCAAAAATTTACACAGGTTCCAGGTCTTAATGGGTTAGTTAAGAGACATTTGGAGTAAAAACCTAGAGGCCTTAACATCTTTCAGTTTGGACAAAGGGATTAGTATGGTCAGGCTGAGTGAGTGGCCTAGGAAGCTAGATGCTTTATTGCCCGTGACCTTCAAGTGCTTTAAGAGCTTACTTGTGGTTTTCCACACATACCTCACGTGTGTGGGAGATTCTCCCAAAATAAATCAACACAAGAGATTACGTGAGACAACTGAGAAACGTGGCCTCAAAATTTGCTATTTCCCTTGAGAAATTGGCTGGACTTAACAAGCCCTTGTGGAATACTCAAATGAGTAGAAATACTTAAAAATTTGTACAGATACTTTAAAGTTCCCAAACTGAGTAAAAATACTCTAAACTGAAAATTATTTGGGCTTCTCCTGTTCTTTCTTGGCTGGACTTCACACGCACACGCACACATGTGAACACACACACACATGCAGACAGTCAGACAGACACACTCACTCCTCTCACACACACAGTACCTGACACTCTCCAACGTAAGTGACGTCATTCCACATGCTTCAAACACACACAGTCTTTTCGGTACATGAAACTACACACATGCACGTATACAAGCACACACGCACGTCATAACCCATTTGTTCACACTACTGTTGCTACCCTTCACACTTTACATATAGTACATATGTATTACACCCAAACACCACATTCACTTACAATTCATGTACACTAACACCTGAACACACATGCACACTCTCTCTCTTCCTCCTTTCATGCAGAAAAATAACTTCTAGGTGGACTGTACTGCCATGTACTGTGATTCTCATGTTGTTACTAAAAAAAATACATTCATCCACACACATACATACACTCTTACTCTCATTTAAACATCACTCCTTCCATGTCGTTGTGCACCACGACATGGAATTTTGAAATGTTTAAATGATTACTGCATCTATGTGGGGCAATTCATACAGATCACGAAAAATGCACAATCCACTCTCTCATTTACACATCTTTTAGACAAAACAAAACATGTTCTTCTTACTACACAACTCTCTCTCTCTCGCTGTCGCTCTAATGCGCACAGCCTCCTACCTTCTTCTCTTTCTCTCTTCTCTAATCATCCCAGCCATACATATTGCATGACTCGCAAAGAGCCAGTCCGAAGAGAAGATGGCCCTTACGACCACATATACAACATGAGTTGGGGGCCCTTGTTTGGCCTTTCTCTTTCCTCGTATCATCCCATCCATGTACTGTTGTGCTTGATCTACAATCAGCCACAAAGTGGCCCATACGACCACACCTAAAACATGAGTTGGGGGCCCTTGGCTGGCCTCTCTTCTTGCCCTGCTTTGGCTTATCTCCTTCGTTGGTAACATCGACTACAATCACTTGTTTCCCAGGATCTTCTTTTTCCTTCTCCATATTAGCAGTCAATTACTATTATGTGGGTGAACTTAAATATGTGTGGTTATTATAATGTTCTGTTCAATGTGTAGAAATTATTTTATTCACTGTAAAGATCTTGTTCTTATCCTAACTAAGTGTACAGTATTTCAAACTTTATCTAGGCACTGCTGTATACTGGCCAAAAACTGTATCACACCCAAATTCACCACGTCCACCACGTGTAGACGTGCCCCAGGGAATCACGCACTTATCACTCACTTATCACATCCAAACCATACACCGTACACCCCTGAGATTGTTATGGGGGTTATACTAGATATATAGAATAAATATAGACAAAGCAGTTTACACGACTAGATTTCCCCGGAGGGGGCTGTCAGACCCACTGGCTTTCAACCACCGTGACAAACACACACTCAACTTGTACCAGTATACTCTTGCAGCTAATAAAATGCAGTGGCTTTCGCCACTACAACACAACTATAACTGTAGTTGCTTATCTATGCCCAACTACAACACACTTGTCAATATTACACCTAAGTAATAACAACAATATGTCCACACAAGGACCACACTTGTCAATATTACACCTAAGTAATAACAACAATATGTCCACACAAGGACCACACTTGTCAATATTACACCTAAGTAATAACAACAATATGTCCACACAAGGACCACACTTGTCAATATTACACCTAAGTAATAACAACAATATGTCCACACCAGGACCACTTACATGTTTCTTATAGGCGTGTGATCACGTTCAGATTTCGGCAGTCGTTCGTCGAAGAGAAGATTTCGGACTGGTGAACACCGGCCTGGTGCGACTTTACACCCCAGGGCTTGCAGGACCCTCTCAGATCTCTGGCTATCGATAGACTTGCGATGCGTCCTCTTCTCCTCTTCCAAAAACGACGTAGAAATCCGACACGAAGGACCAGTGAAATGATAGGTTCTTGATCGTTATCTTAAACCCCCTTGCTGTTGATCACACACAGATAAAGAAAGACACGTGACACACGAGATCTCTTTTACTCGTACGAGGATTGTAAACGACCATGTATCTCACTGGACACGATCCCAACTTACAATGGCGCATCCTCCCCTCTGCCAAGCACTTTATTATCAAAAGACAGGAGAAAGGAGGAGACAGTGGAGTGGAATTCTACTAGCTGATAAGGACTGTCAGACATATTACACATTGGATTAATACATTGCAGGAATTCAATTAAATGAATACAAATCAAAGAAAGAACTTATATACACACATTATAATATATATCTCTGTACACAGATATTATAAACTGGTCCTAACAGTCAGTATAGCAGTATCATGGTCAGCTGACAACGGCGGGCTTTGGTTGTTCTCAAAAAGGCTGAATACATATCAGAATGTACAAGACAGTTACAGGACAACAACTTCTATAGTTGTCTACCAGGTGATCCTACACTCCAATTCAATTTCTGAAAAGGTTTGAATTTCTATCAGTACCCCTGAATTCCGGTCTTTTATTTTAGACTATCCCCAAGGTCCATAAGAATCATCCTCCTGGACGCCCCATAGTGTCAGGCATTGGTTCCCTAACCTCTAACATTTCTACTTTTGTAGATTATTTGTATTAGACCTATAGCTGAAGAGCTCCCCTCTTTTGTGAAGGATACTGGTCATTTAACCCATTAAGACCTGAGGCCGATTCTTACTAATGTCTTCTAAATCCTAACAGTTTTCTGAAAAACGCATGTTTCTACATCAGTGATTCTCAAACTTTTTCATGTCAAGGACCCCCAAAATTATATGTATTTGGCCGCCGACCCCCATCTCAAAATATTTTGTTCCAGGGACCCCCAGTAGCAAAGATTTGAGTAAAAATGTTTGCTTTAAAAGAATATAAATATATTAATTTTCCCACATTTTCTCGATTTTTCAAAAAATAGCAGATCTACAAGCTACCATCTTTCTGTAATTTCCTAAACTCTTCCACAGAACATTTAAAGTTCATTGTGAACTTCGATTTTCGTAGAGTTAGTTTGTTGGATACCTGGATAATCCGTAAAGACGATGTCCTGCTGTACACAGATTTATACACCAAGCCTACTGACCGTAACAGCCTCCTCAGAGCAGACAGCTGCCACCCACTCGCATTAAAGAACAGCTTACCTTTTAGTCAACTTTGGAGTGACTAATCGATAGAAAAAAAGTCATTTTGGGGGTGAACTATCCCTTTAAGACGCGTATAGGGGAACACTGCAGTTCCAAAAATATGTTATATCATGTTGCAGCGCATTTTGTTGAAGCTGGTCACTCTATCTCCTCTCTCCGTTATAGAGAAGTTGCCTGTTCCCAGAAGAGGAGGTGACCTCGATAATTAGACGTAGAGCTTCACGTCCGGCAGCCAATTTGGCCTGGACTCATTTCCCTCTACCTCTGTCCCTGATTTGTTGATGGCCTTATGTAAATTCGTTTTTTGCTTTATTGTATTTTTTCTATATAAAAAACGACCTTAAACTTGAGAAACATGTAATGTAATCTCATGTGTTTCCACATTTTTCTATTTGATTTAACCAATAATAATATATGGTTTAATAGTGTTTTCTCTTTGTGTGTGAGGTCTCTCCCCACATACCAGTCTCCTTGTCAGACTTGATTGTCTCCCCTCCTTTGGCTTTTTGACCAGGGAGCAGGCCTGGAATTTCATCTTTTTAGGGGCAAGGGGGGCATTCTTTTTTTTTTATCAATGAATTGCTGTAATGTTTTCTCGATGAATTTAAAGGACCTTGTAACTCTTGTTTCAGAGAAGTAACTCTCTGAAACCACCTGCACTGCATGCACTGATGTGCTTGCTTGTAGAACCACTACGTTATACAAAGCCTGCAGAAACACCTATAAAAACATAGAAATGACTGAGGAACCAGAACTAAATCCTTTTACTCCTATACACCCATACAAGATGTAACAAAGAGGCGGGCGCAGGGGGAAGCCAGAAACACGGCTAGGGTGAGAGCAGAAGTGTGGCCAACCAACCTAAAAGTACTCAGTACAGCCTTCCAAGAAATGTACTTGAATAAAAGTTAAATATTTGTCTTGGAAATGTACTCAACTAAGAGTAATAAGTACATAAAAAAGCTAATACTCAGGTAAAGTACAGATCCTCAGAATCTGTACTTAAGTACATTTACTCCGTTACTGTCCACCACTGAAAGTATTCACTCAAGTATCATGTTTTCTTCTTTTTTTTTTACTTTAAATTTTTATCCCACGATTTTGTAACCCTATTTTTTACACCCAGTGCCAATTGTCTATGTAATCCTGGGCACTACCTTCCCTCTGCCAACCTAGGGAGGCCAGGGCCGAGCTCATGCCTCCTTCAATGCATGAGAGCCAACTGACCTTCTTGTCACCTGACAGGGGAGAGGTTCCCTGGTTGAACGTAGCGCGTGGAAGGAACACGTTATTCCAACCAGTTCCTTTCCCCTCCATCAGGCGCCCCGGCTGGCCAGGGGGAGGCAGTATAGTGACCAGGATTACTGCATGTTTTTGTGAGGGTACCTACCCTAGGAGACACGGGGAGAACATGCAAACTCCACACAGAAAGGACCTTTCGCCAACCCCACCTAGGGTATGGGCACTGATGACGCGGAGGAGAGAACACAGCGCCCCAGCGCCCCAGCGCCCACAGCGTCCCCTGCGGAAATCGAACCCAGGACCTTCTAGCTGTGAGGCGACAGCGCAACCGACTGCGCCACCGCGCCCCCTCAAAATAAGTATCATGTTCATTACTGTGGTTAGTATCATGTCAGTATCATGTCAATATCGTATTATCCTCAATTAACACATTAACAGGTTTACTGTGCATGTAATTCTGTCATCATAAAACACTTTAATTACAGCTATGACTACATATTTTGATGTGTCTCAAAAACTAAAGGAAAACTGCATGGCAGAAAAAGACTCACTCACGAGTCACGCATGAACTTTAAAGGAAGACTTCCTTAATCGTTCATGCAGCGAGACAGTTTTACATATTTTATCGACCACGCCATGCACCACAGCAGTAATTCATTGGCATCTTGACATTTGAAAGCAGCTCGTCTGTTAAAAAACAGTTCTCTGTTTCTTCCTCATGGGAAGAAACCCCTACCAGGAAATGTCAGCACATAAGATAGCATATATAAAGACAAGTGCTTTCTGGTAGGATCAGTTACAGCACAGACTGAGGTCACTGGACTGACTTTGAGTTCTCACAGACTGGCTGCAGACAGGTAAGCATAGAGGGAACAATATAGAATACAATAGAATAAAATGTAATAGTCACATCTGTTTATTCACATGACATTAAGAAGCAAGGTATACAACCCACACACACAAGCGTACATGTGTGCGTGCTCGTGCTTAATAGTTTGTTTGCAAGAGAACTCTTCTCAGTTCCATCTCTTTCTTTTTGTTGAGGAAACATGAGAAATTGAAGACAGCTTGGCTGCAATGGATTGCATTTTAGTTTTATTGAAGAATTAGAATATTTGTGAACAATTTGAGTGAAATCAGATAGATGTGACTGTAAAAAGATTTGAAGGAAAAAGGAAAACATTTTTTTCCTATATAGAAATGAGTTAGATAATTAGTTTTCTATGTCCATTCCAAATATTCAGAGTCACATATATACACTGTAAATACCACATGCTGTCAACATAGACGGTCTATGTTTGAGAGGTTTTGGTACAAATTGAGTTTGAATCTTGTTAATAATTGCGTTAGTTATTGTTATAATCGAAACAATACACTATGGTAGAATACTGTAGGTGTTTAATAAGGCAACAACATACGTAGCCGTTATAATCACAATATACCACATCCTCTTGTGTGTATTTTCACTATATATAGTGAAAATGTACTTGTTAATAACTTTATAATAATTGTATCTTGTCTTTCCAGTGTCATTAACTCAGCAACAGCATGGCTTTGGGAACACTGTATGTGATTGTGATTGTGTTGCTGTCTTCAGCATGGGCCACAATGTGTGAGTACCAGACGCTGTGTGTGTGTGTGTGTGTGTGTGTGTGTGTGTGTGTGTGTGTGTGTGTGTGTGTGTGTGTGTGTGTGTGTGTGTGTGTGTGTGTGTGTGTGTGTGTGTGTGTGTGTGTGTGAGTGAGAGAGAGAGAGAGAGAGAGAGAGAGAGAGAGAGAGAGAGAGAGAGAGAGAGAGAGAGAGAGAGAGAGAGAGAGAGAGAGAGAGCGCGCGAATGCAATTCATTCAATCTAAATAATATTGATAATAATCTATTATTCATTCAAAGTCAAACTAGCTTTATTGACATAGCATAGATGTGCACTTACTGTCAACAGAAATGAAAGAAAAGAAAAGAAAAACACAATACAGAAATGTATGTGTTGTGTAAATGTAAATTCTCTTACTGAGATTTATTGTAAATGTCATGTACACATAAGTATGGATGGATGTTAATCTCTCTCTCTCTCTCTCTCTCTCTCTCTCTCTCTCTCTCTCTCTCTCTCTCTCTCTCTCTCTCTCACTTTGTTTCTCCAGCAACCAACGAGACATACAGCTACTCTCTAGCAGTGGGTAAAGGGGGAGGTAGCTCCTACCAGACCAAGGGGGAGGGACACATCACAGCCATCAGGGTCTGGGAGTACTATAACACCCAAATCTATGGGTATGTACAGTTCATTTGTCAACAGTAGAAACAAATTGTTTTCCTGTATTGAGACAATGTAGGCATTTAGCAGACAGAAAGCTGAACAGTCCTCCAGCTTGGCAAGGCGTCCCAGTGAACACAATTTGTTGTGTTCGCTGGAGAGTAGCCGGTGCCGTTCACAAGCTCACAACACACTGCAATACATTTCTGTAGTTCTGCTATTTTCTGCATGACATCCAGTACATTAGGCAATACCCAGACTAACAGGTTGTTAGTTAGAAGATATACTATATATACTGTATATAGATAAGAATGAGCCCTGAAGTTCCATTAGGTTTTGAGGTATGTTGATCAGGAACAAAGACAACACAAAGTTATGAAGATGAGTGACTCACACGGAAGTCTACAGCAAACCAAGATTATTCAATGTATATGTTTTAAGTCACAATGCGATAAGATCTATCAATCTGCCAATGTCAAGTGTCTATAAGTATCTAATATCTAATATCTAATTAGTATCTAATGTAATAAGTAAATATGTGTCTCGTAAATGAATCCTTCCACACATCACATTTTAGTCATTTATGCAGAGCAGTAAGTGTAATGAAGGAACAAGTAGAAGGGTTCAGTGTTGTCACATACAACTCAATGTCGTCATGTTTTAAGCTCTTTATTAAATGAAAGCTGAGAGAATCTGACAATATTTTTTGGGGAAAAAAGGATTTTGTTCAGTCTCTCTCCCTCTTAATCTCTCTTAATCTCTCTCTCTCTCCCACGCACGCACGCACGCACGCACGCACGCACGCACGCACGCACGCACGCACGCGCACGCACACACACACACACACACACACACACACACACACACACACACACACACACACACACACACACACACACACACACACACACACACACACACACACACACACACACACACACACACACACACACACACCTCTAGGTTTCAGTTCCAGTTTGAAGGCATCTGGAGTGCGGTAGCGGGCTCAACAACTGGCCTCATACAAGAGATGGAGCTGCGTGATGGGGAGGCCATCGTTCAGATCTCTGGGAAATATCACACCAGCAACTACCTCTATCAGGTCAGAACTACATCAGTTACTACATCTATCAATGCACAGCACTCAGACTGTGTAGTGTACAGTCCAAACACATTGCTATGGATAAACCTACCCAATCTATTTCATGTCACTAACTAGCTCTTTTCCTTTGTCACAAAACACTGTAAACTACTATTTCTAAGTGGCTTTAGTTTATCGTCACACTATTTCCCTTGAGGGTGGATTGCTGTAGTTCAACTTCTTCCAAAGTGAAACTAGACTAGATTAGACAAGATACATCTGCATAGTATAAGTTACATACAGTATTCATATCTGGTCTGGTTTTTATGACTAGTAGATTTTAGGAAAAAAAAATGTAATAACCAAACTGTCATTGAACCTTTGATTCCTGTTGCAGGTGCAATTTGTGACCAACAGGGGCCGCTTCTTGACAGCTGGTCAGCCCACTGGCTATTCCTTCAACTTCTACCCACGTCACCCTGACGCTGAACTGCTGATGATCAGTGGACGCGTCAGTGGTCCAATAACCTCCATCGCAGCTCACTGGGGCGTGATTGGCTCTGACTCCAAGAAGTAGTCCTAGATGTTGAATCACTGAATCAAACCATCCACATCAACTTGTCTCATTTAACCTTGGTGTTGATTAATCACCCATTTTCATTCTCTCGTTTTTATTCTCGTCTCCTGGCATCAAATTTGTGTGCAAACTAAAAAAATCAGACTAATGTTCTCCATGTTATGCTATGTTTACCACTTTTGCTCATTAAAAAACATTTTAAAACAGAGCTATTTGATGTGTGAATCTTCCTGTTTCGATTCACCTTGTTTACAAAAACAAGGGTATCTCCATGCAGGTAGGGGACCTGGATATTGGATAGGGGCAAACAAGCTGAGAAACACTGATTTAACCAGTTAGCACGCCAGAAAGCAGAACTATGCTGTACCTGTCTGCTTCTCTGTAGTGAGTGAACAGTGCAGTCAAAGTGTGGTTTGGGGACCCCCAGGGGTCCTTGAGGTGGTCCTCGGTTTAACCCTTTATACAGTACATTGGCTATTTGAAAATAGCAGATCTACAAGCTCACAACCAGGCGGCATGAAGGGTCCAATGAAGGAAATGAAGCCAATGCGGAAGTAATAAAAACGCTGTTCTCATTAATGGCCCAGCAGCTGCCGCTGATTGGCCCCCTCCAGATGCAAAATAATTTTCATTCCATTGAAGTCAATGGGGATTTGACACGACTTTACACTTGGTTTTAGTAACTTAGTAAACGTTTTCATAGACTTTATGTTTTCAATCAATAGTTTCAAGTCGTCTTTCACATATTATGTGTTTCTGTAAATTATGGTCTAATTAATTTTTAAATGGATGATAAAGCAGGGTATGCTTTCGGGCCAGGCCGTGATTGGGTTATAATGAGTGAAGACCCACCCCTTGCTCCCATACCCACCAATAGCACACTGGTTGCGGTTGCACTGGTGGTCATTTTTCGCTGAATTAGTGGCTTCAAACCCATTGTTTTCTACAGACCCGTTGTCTGTAGAAACCAATGGGTGACGTCACGATACCGGCTTAGTCCATATTCTTTATACAGTCTATCTATGCTCACAACGCGTCACAATGCGCAACGTTGTGAGCTTGTAGATATGGGATTTTTGGCCATTGTTCCCCTCAGAATATGGATGCTGGGGTTGAAGTGGTTAATAATCCCAGGGATAATTAATCTCATTCAAAGAGACAACAGCTGAATATGTTGCTTAATGTCTTTAATATGTATTGATTAATAACTCACATGCACAATTGATTCAAAGCAGTGTCAATAATCTCCCCTCCTCTTCCAAATACATTTCATTCATGCTGAAATATGTATGGACTGCGTGTGTGTGTGTGTGTGTGTGTTGAAATGACTCATTAAGCTGCATGGTTTATGCCATTCAAGTGATCAGTTAACAGTACATCACATCACATAATGTATTATAGTTAAACAATATGTTTATTTTAGTACCTTGAATAGAACATTGAATTTAATATATATATTTATTTTTTTTGGCGGTTCGACGCCAGGGTCGAGAGGCCGGGCGCAGTCTTTACCTACAATCACACAATAATACACACAGATATTCACCATTAAAAACTTCACCGCGGAGGTTGTGGGTGGTGCGTGGTGCATCCGGCTTTGTCGAGTGTTTATACGAACACAATGGGTTGGGGGGAGGGATGCCGGGCAGGGAGGGTGATAATTGTCATTGTGCGTATCATGCAATTATGGTCTAATTCATTAAAAAATGTATGATAAAGTAGGGTATGATTCTACGGCTTCTGCTTGCTCTACTGAGTGAAGACCCTAACCCTCGCTGGCCCCTTCCAGCCAATAGTTTTTCGGGACCGGAGATTCCATTATGGTGGATTTGAATTTGCCGGAAAAGTGGTTTCAAAACGGGTCTGTAGAAACCAATAGGTGACGTCACCACTTCCTTAGTCGTTTTTTTTGTCTATGGTGACAACACACAAATGTGTGTGTGGGGAGGAATCAATTGGCATAACGACATGAGGGGGTAAAAAAAATGCATTTTCAAGCCTTAATGCTACAGTATGTGCATTGAAGGAGTAGTTCACCCAAAATACACCCCCCATGAAGTCTTGAATTTTTTGTCGCATTCCTGAGCCAATAATTTGACTCAACTAAATTATTGGCTCAGGAATACGACAAAAAAATAAAAATGTCCATGAATTCAAGGCTTCATGGGGTGTGTAATTGATAGGGTTTTTTGGGGGCAAACTACTCCTTTAAGGCATAGCAAAAAAGGCACCAAAAATACAAAGCAAGGAAACAGTCAGTGGCATAACAACTCAATTGGGAGGGAAAACAAAATGTAAAAAAAAGAGAAGACAGCAGCCCTTCCTTACATTGATGGGAGCAGCCTGGCACGTTGTCCAACCAGTGACTGACTCCAAACTGGGTGGCGGTGGAGGCCGGCTTCCCGTCAGGTAGGAAGAGGTCATCGTCAGGTCGACCATTGAAGTTCCCACACAGACCACACAGCGTGTCCTTATAGCTGTCTGCAACCTTCACCCTCACTGTGCTGGAGAAATCATAGGACACCTGGAAACAACAAGGAGGAATTACCCATACAGGACATATAACTATGGCATATGTTTCAGAATAAATAAGATAGAAATTATAAACATTTTAAACCCATGATAAACACTCATGCATGGCCAGTTTGTGCATAATTTATTATGAAACATACCTGTGAAATATATCTGAGATATACGATCTGTGTGTGTGTGTGTGTGTGTGTGTGTGTGTGTGTGTGTGTGTGTGTGTGTGTGTGTGTGTGTGTGTGTGTGTGTGTGTGTGTGTGTGTGTGTGTGCTTCTCTCACGACAGAAATCTTTAGTCCTCCAGAACCCCACAGTAGCTCCCGTCTCCTGGCAGGCGGTGCTCAAAGCTGATATGCTACCACACAGGGCAGAGGCGTGGCCTTTGTACATACACATGTCATAAACACAGTCATGTAGGAATCCAGTTTGGTCCAACTTGGAATGACATTGTCTGGAAAATAAAGAGAGGGGAAGAGAGAGACATTTAAAGAAAGACAGAAGGAAATCCTTTTTAATAAACACTATCTACAACCACAATCTACACAATCTATTTCCTCTCTCCGTCACATGGCGACATATATAGGGGACAGGGAATTTAATTTAAAGCAAGTGTTTATCTGGCCAGTAGACTGCACTACCAGGCACCATGACACACTTACATATTGCACACACATTTTAAACCAAGAAAACAGTACGTATCAGGAGGAGTGGTTTATCCTCCTGTGCAAATCCATTGTTTGTGTGTTTCTGAAAATGTCATATTATGTGAAATTTACTTACTTAAAGGTTCTATGACATTCATTTTCACTTTTTTTATTGTCTCCGCCAGAGGTGGAGAGTATGTTTTCGTTCTGTCCCGCTGTGTGTGTCAAAGCTGTGTGTGTCAAAGCTAAGAAACAGAGACAAAGAACACTAAACAGAGACAAAGAATCCCTAAATGACAAAAAACGAAGACGAGCCACAAATGCTGACAACATGACACAGCAAAGATTGCTACAATCTCTGGAAGAAAAAGTACAAGAGTCTGTAAAGAACATCGAAAGGAAAAGAAGGCACTGGTCACAGTATTCAATAGATGAAAGACAACATCAACAAGCACATAACACCAGTAAGAAGAGACAAAGACCCAACTGCAAAGACCCAACTGCAATGAAGCAAAACAACACTTGGATCTGCCACACATGTCATCGCTCCATTAAACTAGGGAAACTCCCTACACAGGCTTGGGCTAACAACTTATTACTGGATGCCATACCCCGAGAACTGCAGGATTTGCACCCGTTAGAGGAAAAGGTTGGTAAGTCAACGTAAGTGATTTCATTTGATTAAAATAGCACGGGTCTGCTGGCGGAGACTTGTGCTCCGAGGAGCACATTTTCTAGTTTTTGGGCGGTAAAACCGCCCCTATATGTGAGGTTTGGACATCAATCCACAATTGACATCAATCCACAATTGCACCCCCACAACCCTGCGCTGTGATTGGCCACCATTGTACCCCCCTAACCCTGCACCGTGATTGGCCAATCACAGTCTATTCAGGACTGTGATTGGCTAGTGAAACATGACACATGTGCATAGCCCTATAAATAGGACTATGCACTTTAAAAAAACACATTTATGGGTTTTTTAAAGTTAGGGGTGTACAATGGTTGGTCCACAATATTACTTCTCTTTAAGTGAACTTCCATCACTGTGATGACCACTGTGACCACACCGCCCACTTCACACTGGGTGTGATTTTTTATGTTTTTTGTGGGGTTTTATGACCTCAAATACACCTAAAAAATCTGAACTTTGAACATTCAGTGGATTTTCTGTGGTCTGGGGTTTTCTGAATAATTAGGCTGAAAAGTAATCTGAGCTTGGCCCTTCGACAGTGAGGTCACAGTCGATTAATCCCGCCCACTCTCCTCCTCGCCCCTCCCTTCCCCTATCCTTTCCTTTGGGGGGGGGGGGGGGGGGGGGGGAGCAGAGGCGATGATTGACAGGCAAAATCCCTCACCAGCGACACCCGCAGCAAAGATTTATTTTTTCATTGCAGTTGAAAAGGCTTTAGAAATGTGAGAGAAAAACACCTGCCATGGATCAATGGAGTGGATTTTTTTGTTAAAACTTTCTATACACGTTTGAAGGACCATGACAAAGACTTTTAATGTGTGGTAAAACTGAACGTCATGAAACCTTTACTTAAAAGGTCCAGCCTGGTCAGAGATGATGCCACAATACTGCTTCTTCTGGTAGAGTGTATATAGTCATTGCAGGCTCACACTCGGGGCATTTTCCACCGGCGCATTCACTGGTAGAGCCAACACCCCCTCCTGCCTGCCAAAATACACATGTCATGTCATGGTAACTGTAGGAAAACAGGAATTGTGGGAAAAGTTCCAGGAAAATTTAAACATTTCCTAGCAGACTGAGAAACGTGTGGGGGGGATTAGATGGGCCACAGGGAGGGGGAGCGCTCGTTTTATTTCACTCTCAAATGAATAAAGAACGGTTTAACATGCATGACTTTTTACAACATTTGAAAACAAGGCAGATGCACAGACAGCGAGGCCTTGCCTCGTTGTGAGGTGTCCCTGAGTGAGACGTTGGTGAGCGAGTGCTCGCGCTGAGCAGTCGATGGCCTCATGCGTCAACGAGTAGTTGAATTTGGCATCCAATTTGGCAAGCTGCGTGGACGGAATAGGTTATCGCCGGTTTTGAAATCGCACATGCACAGGACGTTGAACGAAACTAAACGAGCACTACCCCATCCCTGACTACGACCAGATTCCTCCCTCTGAAATCATTGGGAAAATGGATGTAAACATGATTTGGAACAAGAGAGACCTGCTGAATAAGAACTTAGAAGCATGATACTTTTCTTCAAAACTGAAGACACAGTGATCATTAATCGTGAGAGCTACAGTGTGATATCAGCATTTCTGCTGGGAAATGTCTACATTTCCAGGGAAATGTAGACATTTATATTACATACAAGGATGGATAGATTACATACACACAAATGTATAGATTTCATTCAGCCATCCATACAACCTCAAACACTGCCTTGTCTTACCTTCCAGCTGTGTCCAAAGGTGTTGGTGTTTTTGGCCTGGGAGCCTTCAGGTTTCCGGAAATCATCTTTACCATTTTTATTATAGTTCCCACACAGCCCTGCCAAGAAGAAGAAGGTCTATATATTTCTATAGGTTCACTTAGCTTTCAGTCAAAATAAACATATTTGACTTTATTTAATAAAAGACCTAACCGATATATTGTGATTCAGTCTGGGCCACAAATACATTTATAAGAATGGTGGAAAGTTTATATGTTGTCAAATAATGTATTCAAGTGTATATAGGTTTTTGCTCCAACCAAACATCATGCCAGATTTCATTTTTTATCCTGCGATTTTTTCACCCGGTGCCAATTATCTAAGTGATCCTGGGCGCTACACTCCCCTCACCTGCCTAGGGAGCCCAGGGCCATTTTATACTCCTTATTAGATATTATTACAGTGACCTCAGTTAGGGTACATTCACACTAGGCACCTTTAAAAAAAAAGAAACAGTTACGTTAAAACCCTATGAGAAACGACCAAAAGGCGACCGCATAGTGGCCGCTTTTCGAAGGCACTAGCCAGCGTTTTTTTCTGGCCGAGTAGAGCGCTTTTAAAAGTGGAAAATAGTTTAACGCTTTAAGAAATGCGCTTATGATGTGGACCACTTTTTATCAGCCGTCGAGTCACACCTGTGCGCAAACGCAGAGCTGCTCGTCCAAGCTGAATGGTGTCTCTATGCCCTGTTATCGGCCACGGAGGCACCCACACCCGACTACCACCACCACAAGCGTCCCTCCCTTCTCCTCTTCTGCCTTACAAACAAAGCATTATTAAACGTATTTACCTAATATATTGTATTTGCTATATTTATCGTGGAGTTGTATTCACTTAAAGGCAAACACATTAATTTTATGCTGATTGACCAGCGAGCACTGCTCAATACGGAGAAAAGCAGCAGCCCTGCCTGCCAGGAGAGAGGTGTCATCTAACAAGGACAAACTCAGACAAGTCGGTGTTCGTCTATATAAGTCTTTAGTCTATATAAGATCGATACATTTAAGGCAAGAGATATGCCATGCAGTTGCTCAATCTTCATTAGTATCACATCGACAAACTCTTGACACATTTAAAACTATTGACAACTAAGTTTAAAACTTTGTTGTCAATATTTGGTACTTTATATATTGAGTTAATATTGAAGTCTGTCCATCCCCCTTATTTTCTTTTACCTTATTTCGGTTTCTGCAGAAAAGACGCCGTAGGCAGTGCTTTTACTTCATAAAAGACACCTGAACGCACCCCAAAGCCAGACCGCACCAATGCTACTAGTCGCAACTCCTTGCAACAAAACAGTTTTAACCCATTAAGACCTGGGACGCATCTGTGTCATTTTTAGATTTGAGCTAAAAAAGCATTATTTTACACTTTGGCTATTCTAAAATAGCAGATATACAAGCTCGTACGAGCTTGTAGTAGATCTGCTATTTTTGAAAAATCGAGAAATACATGTGCAAATCTTTGAATATATGTTTTTTAAAGCGAACATTTGTAACTCAAATCTTTGCTTCTGCTGCAATTCCCTGAAACTGGTGGCAAGTTGCGACTAGTTGCATTGGTGTAGACTGGGCTTTAGGCCACTTCAGTTATAATGTAGAAGGCACCGTAACGCAACAGTATAGTATTTATCTGAACCAGGATTTTATCTGAACCCCCCAGCAACAATGGAGGGTGGAAGCAGTGTTGCCAGATTATGTTAGAGAAACAAGCAACCAGGTCTAGGAAAACCAGCCCAAAAGAAGCGACTATGGGCCACATGAGCACTTTAACATATACATCAGCTATTTGAAAATAGCAGATCTACATGCTCACAACGCGCCGCGATGCGACGCGTTGTGAGCTCGTAGATCGGCTATTTTCAAATAAAATCTTGCGGGGAAATTATAATAAGCAGATCTGGCAACCCTGGGTGGAAGTGACATGATTTACATAGCGCGATGGAGCTCCCTCAGTTGTCTGCAGAGGTCCTCCGCAGAGAACGACGGACATTTTTGGGCCGCATTGACCTCCAATTCCAACCGTACGATCTCGTAGTTTCTCTGCGGTTTCTCCTTGTCTTTGCTGTATTTGTCCTGCAGCTCTGTATCCCTCTGCTGAAGTTTGTGATTTTCCTCCACACTCCACTCATCCACAAGCTTCTCGGCGGCCTCGTACTGGCTCTTCTCAGCTTCTACCCTGGTTGCCCTCAGCTCCTCACAGACACTGTCCAACATCTCCCTCAGATGCTTGTTGGTCTCCACCAGATCACTCTGAGAGCGGGACAACGTCCCCAGCTGGACACCCAGCCTCTGGTTCCGCTGTTCTAGTTCAACTATCTCATGTTCCATCTCTGCCAGGCGGTTCTCCAACCACGTTTTGTAGAACTCCTCCTCGCGGGTGGCCTGCACCTTCTGGATGAGCTCCACGTCTTTCTCAGTCAGCACCTCTTGCTCTCGCTGCAGCCTTTTCGCACTCTCTTTCAGAACCTCCGCGTCAGACTGCTGACCGTCAGTTTGCGTCCGCGGCGTATCGCTCCCCCTCTCTGCCTCCGCTTTGGACCGGACACCGGCCGCCTCCAGCTTGAGCGTGTGCTTCATGTTCTCCACCTGGCAGGTGAGAGAGTCGACTTCTCTCTCGGCCTTGTGCAGCCGTCCAGCCAGCCGGGTGTTCTGGGCACGGAGCTCGGCCACCTCCGCCTCCAGACCTTTCAGCCGCACGTGAAGCTGGACATTCTCCTCCTTCAGCGGAGGAGCCTCCGTGCGTTTCCCATCGCGGGACGGGTCGGAGCGCTTGTCCTGGGCCACCGGACCCTCCTTATGCCGCTCCGGCCGGGCTGTCTCTGCCTCAAAACGGACCTCCGTCTCTTCCGGTTCTCCTTCACTTTCTTCTTCACTGTCGTCGTCAAACTGGGATTTAAGGGAGATGTTCTCGCACGAAAGTAAGATGTGTTCATACAACAGCTTATTGTACTCTGACCTGTACTTCTCTATCTTCTCTTCCAGCTTGTTGAAGTGCTCCCTGACCGGCCCCTCCATCTCCTGCTGCAACTGGGCCCTGATGAACTCCAGCCGCTGAGGGGTCATCGCCTGTAGCCGCACCTCCTCCAGCTCCGTGGTCTTGTCCTGCAGCTCTCCTCGCAGCTGCAGCAGGAGCTCCAGGCTCTCCTGGTGAGACAGCTTGTCGCGCAGCAGCTGCTTTAGTTCCCCTTGCCTCTGCGTCAGCTCGCTCTGCAGCAGACTGGTGTACTCGGCGTGCAAGTCCTTGTAGTTCTTCAGGAGGATCTCGCACCGCAGCCGCTCGTCGGTCAGCATTTTCTGAAGCTCCATATCGGAGCCCAGCGGCCGTGTGGGACCCCCCCCCAGCGAGGCCGGAGGCTTCACTGGCCCTGGTCCCAGATTAGGGAGGAGGAGGAGGGGTCCCGGCTTGGACAAGGGGAGAGGGGCCCATTCCACCTCTATTGCAGACATTTACCTTGAGCACACGGCACAAACACGTTTTGGATTTCTTTTATCTCTGTGTGACTCTGTTGCTCTCTATACAGTATGTCTCTATGCAGTATGTCTCTATACAGTATGTCTCTATACAGTATGTCTCTATACGGTGTGTCTCTCGCTCTAGGCCATCCTAGGACAAAATAGACTTCCATAGACATCTTAACCTTATATCTTCACTCTATATCTGGTCAGCCTGACATCAGACCCAAGCAAACCGTCATCATGACATCATAACTCAAACTATGACGAAAAATGTTTGTCGACTACCTTTTTTCACTGACAAAAACGAAATAAAAACTAAGCTACGATGACTAAAACTAAGACTAAATATATTGACAATTTCGTCAACAAATGAAAACTAGACTAAAATATTAGACAGGGACTAGTGGAGAAGAGATCCAGTAGAACTAAAAGACAAGTCATTTTATGTTTGGTTGCGCGTGGGTGTTGCGCTCTGAAAATAGCAGATCTACAAGCTCACAACATGTCGCGACGCGTTGTGAGCTTGTAGATCGGCTATTTTCAGCATGCAACCAAGTGTAAAATCAGCCATTACGACGCCATCAAGGCTCCGCCAAAATACATTCGACTTATAGTCGACTAAATCAACTGTTGATTTAGTCGACTATAATCTTATGATATTAAGTCGACTAAAACTAGACAAAAAATAAAACATTTAAGCCGACTAAAATATGACTAAAACCAAATTGGATTTTATTCAAAAGACGACTAAAACAAAATCTAAATTTGCTGTCAAAATCAACACTGCTCTGGTCGTTATGGTTATTACTGTGAGTCGGTCAGATAGGCGTTGTCCAGAACCACCATTCTGACCGCTATGCCCATATATGGTCATGTGCATATATGGGACCGACCGACTTCAATCTCGGTGCGTGCGTCGGCAAGGACTCAAGGGAGTGCGGCGCCCGCCATCGAGTAGTTCGGATATGCGGTTGTCCAGAACCGCCGATCCGACCAATATGTCCATATATAGGCATATATGGATAGCCAGTTGTCCAGAACCGCAGATCCAACCATAATGCCCATATATGGGCATATACTGATGACATCAGGCATCTCCATAAATGGGCATAAAAGGGACGAGGACTGACAGATACAGAGATCTCCATATATGGGCACAAAAGGGGGCAGGGATCTCCATATATGGGCATAAAAGGGAGTCAGGACAAGGACTGCCAGATACAGAGATCTCCATATATGGGCACCAAAGGGACACAACAGAACCATGGAGATGTTCAGAATAAACTGATGTCAGACACAACAGAACCATGGAGATGTTCAGAATAAACTGATGTCAGACACAACAGAACCATGGAGATTTTCTAAATAAACTGATGTCAGACACAACAGAAGGGTTGTGTCTGACATCAGTCAAATGCATATGGATGAGGATCCACATACATCCTTTCCTTTATCCTATATTAAAATTGGCTAATGGCAGGGTGGGCCGTCCGGCCCGGCAGGAGGACCACGGCCAACGTCACTCCGACTCAGACATAACCATAAACAAACCCGATACGCCCATATATAGGCAGGACCACCACGGCAACGTCACTCCGACTCAGACATAACCATAAACAAACCCGATGCGCCCATATATAGGCAGGACCACCACGGCAACGTCACTCCGACTCAGACATAACCATAAACAAACCCGATACGCCCATATATAGGCAGGACCACCACGGCAACGTCACTCCGACTCAGACATAACCATAAACAAACCCAATATGCCCATATATAGGCAGGACCACCAGAGCAACGTCACTCTGACTCAAACAAAACCATAAACAAACCCGATCAAACCGCAGACCACGTAACATCCGGAACTCGCTGCTGGCACAAACATTGTGGCCCCCAGAGGCCACGTTGGGGGCTCCCAGACTGTTGTTCCAAACCACATCAAACTGTCCATAACAATTTGATAATTGTACAACCGGTCAGTTAATGTCAGTTAACCCTTTAAGACCGGGAACGCATCTGTGTGTCATTTTAAGATTTATTTGGCTATATAAAAATAGCAGATATACAAGCTCATAGCGTGGCACTATGAGCTTGCAGATCTGCTATTTTTTTGAAAAATCGTGAAAATGTGTGCAAATCTTTAGTTTGAATATATATCTGTGTGTGTGTGTGTGTGTGTGTGTGTGTGTGTGTGTGTGCGTGTGCGTGTTATATCATAGTAAATGTAGTAAATTGTAAAACACTAAAGGTTCATGCTGAGTATGTATTTTAAAAAGTGATTATTAACTGGTCAACGTGCACTCTCTCTTCAGGTCGCGTGCAGGTCAGTTAGCTGTAAGAAGAATGAGCGCTGTGCGCACGCACACACACACACACACACACACACACACACACACACACACACACACACACACACACACACACACACACACACACACACACACACACACACACACACAACCTTTCCATGATCACAGCTACATTTGGTGGTGCAGCTCTTATCAGCCCAGAACGTGGTTGCTGGTGGGTAATACCTGCCCTGGCGCTGACAGCCACAGCTAGACGTAGGTACACACCTGGAAAACACACACACGCACACGCACACGCACACGCACACGCACACGCACACGCACGCGCACACACACACGCACGCACACGCACACTCTTACAACTTGCTCATATTAAATTATGTTTTGACCAAAATGAACACACGTCAATAAGGTTGATTGCAGTGGCGTAAAGTAACTAAGTACATTTACTCAAGTACTGTACTTAACTAAAATGTTGAGGTACGTTTACTTTATTGGAGTATTTCCAATTGTCTATACTTTTACTTCTACTCCACTACATTTCAGAGGCAAATATTGTACTTTTACTCCACTACAATTATTTTAAACTTTAGTTACTAGTTACTTTGTAGATATAAATTATTACATTATAAAACATACACGAACCACTTCAGCCCTATTTTATACCTAGACTATTTGAAAATAGCCGATCTACAAGCTCACAACGCGTCGCGATGCGACGCGTTGTGCGCTTGTAGATCTGCTATTTTCAAACATCTTAGTACTTTTACTTTTGGTACTTTAAGTACATTTTGATATCAATACTTTTGTACTTTCACTCAAGTAAATTTTGAATTCCGGACTTTTACTTGTAACGGAGTACTTCTACATTGCAGTATTGATACTTTTATACTTAAGTAAAACATTTGAGTACTTTTTCCACCACTGGTTGAGCCTTGTTTCTATTAGATGTTATTTGTCACTTCCTGAAACGTACTTGTCTCCACTCAGCACCCGGCCCTTATCACACATGGCATCCCTCCACGTACAGCGGGCTCTACACTGCTTCTCGGGGTCCAGAGAGCCACAGGACGCCGGACACGCTGAACCACAGGCTTCATAGTGACTTCCGGTGGGACAGGACAGGGCTGAAAGACGGACGTGACTCACATTCATTCACCTTTCAATCTAAGGGTCATGTTTAGGTTTAGGTTTATTTGCCATTGTCATGGTTCACATATAAACTAAATTGTGCGTTTTACACACATAGAAAGCGAGATTATCAGTGCACAATAAAAAAAAAATAAAGGTTCAAATTGAACTTTAACGGATTAAGAATTTTTATTCAAATCAACTTGCTACAAGATTGTCTGTGATCCCCGGATTTTATATCTCGGATTGACACCGGAGGACATAATAGGATATGAGGACATATACCTGTTCAAAATTTTACACTGGTGGCTAAAAAAGCCATCACAAGAAAATGGCTGAGAGGAGCATTGGTTTGATATTATTGAAGAAATATGTCTTATGGAAAAAATGACTTATAATTTGAGGACTAAAGCAGAGATATTTGAAAAACGTTGGGAGAAATGGTATTTGTATAAGAGTAAATAGTGTCTACCCCCCCCTTTCTTCGATTTTACTGTATTGACCTTTACTGTATTGTCTTTTTTTTCCTTTTTCTGTCATGTCCATACCGAATGTATGTTTTGTTCTTAAACATTTAAAAAATTAAAATGTAATTAAAATCAACCATAAAACTCATTTAAATTATATAAATAAGCAAAAATTTAGGCTGATCAGAAGTAAAATGTTGTTTAGTGAGAGTCCTTTTTACCCACTTAATCCTTCTATACTTAGTAAACTAATACTTAGTTGACAGGGTTTGCCTCTGTACTTTGGTCCTCTCTTTCCCCCCCTCTAAACCAAATCTCTTTGTGGATAAATAGCTGATCCACGCCTTGGGAGCTTGTAGATCATATATTTTCAGCTAATGCCCCCCCCCCCCCCCCCCCCCCCCCCCCCCCCCCCCAGAATAGGAATGCTAGGTTTCAAGTGGTTAAACTGTACATGCAGTCAACAGCAAAATACTTTATATGTTATATTTTGTAGTAGCTCACTGTCCCTGTGCCTGTGGTCACTTTACTGCTGGTTTGAACGAAGCACCCCAACTAAGACAATATGACGTGTACAGTGTTGCCAGATTCTGTGGGAGAAACAAGCAACCAGGTCTAGGAAAACCAGCCCAAAAGAAGCGACTATGGGCCACATGAGCACTTTAACACAAACATCAGCTATTTGAAAATAGCAGATCTACAAGCACACAACGCGTCGCGATGCGACGCGTTGTGAGCTTGTAGATCGGCTATTTTCAAATAAAATCTTGCGGGGAAATTATAATAAGCAGATCTGGCAACCATGGACGTGTATAGAATAGAATAGAATAGAATAGAATAGGGCTGGTGCGGCGCCTGTCAGCAGGGAGTGTTGGGCGGGAGGAGTAGGACGGAGGCTCTACATCCTACCGGTGGGGGCTCCTCACTACAGTCAGTAGGACAGCGGTGACAACACAGAGAAATGTGTGTGGGGAGGAAATAATTGGCAAAATGACTAAATTGGGGAGGAAAAGGGGCAAAAATAACACAAAATAGAATAGAATAGAATAGAATAGAATAGAATAGAAGGGATGTTTCCTCACGGCAGTTGGCAATCGTCCTCCATTGTGGATCGACCTTCACGCCCTCCAACAGACACACGTCATTGTAGCCCTTTAAGTTATCACATAGGAACTGCCTGGCACCTATAGGCAGGCAGACAGACAGACAGACAGACAGACAGACAGACAGACAGACAGACAGACAGAGTATACTTTAAGTTATTATTCTTCGCTATCACAACGAAAACTCTAATTTCAAGGTTTTAAAGAAAAAATAAAATTACTTTTTATTTATTTAATTTGCGTTTTGCCAAATATTTGGGGGCCCTAATTGGGGGCCCACTTGCAATATCCTCATGGCCCACCAGTGGGCCCCCGGCCCACAGGTTGAGAATCACTTGGACAAACAGTCAGACTGTCCTATTATGTGTCGGTTCATTTAATGTCACCTTCTAATTGGTCTTCCTGTACCTTTATTGATGCAGACGTCATAGACACAGTTGTCCCGGTACATTGCAGGGTCCACTGCTGTGTGACAGGCTGAGAAAGGTCCATCTTTCTGGGTGAGGACTCCACACAGTCTGGGCTTCTGGTAGTGAGTCTGCTGCTTGGGTGAACAGTAAGGACAGCGCCCCCCGCAGTCATCACTGCAGAAGCGGTCCGAATCCTTCACCTTCCACTGCCGGATCATCTTCAGGACAACGGCCATATGGGAGCCTGCAAGGGACAAAGCAACACAACATTCATTCATTCATTCATGTCTTGGAGAGCATGGTTCCTGTAGATGTAAATTAATCTCACACTCAATCCATCATTATTCCTCATATTTAGACTAGCCTGGCCCGGCATCATCGTGTATTTTCTACTTAGGAATAGTTTAGTCCTGTATGTTAGGTCTTCCCCTTCCATCGACACTTGCAAATCTCATTTTAAGACATCATTTTATCCCATAGTGTATAATTCTGCTTAAGTCCTGTCATGCATTTTTCTTTTCATGTTTTGTATGTGTGTAATTGTCTACGCCGGGCTGAAGGCGTGGCCGAGACTATATGTTTTGCCCCCTGTACGTCCGTCCGTCCGTCCGTCCGTCCGTCCGTCCGTCCGCGTGTGTGTGTGTTCGCCCGTCTGTGGATAGCTAATAATCTCCGGCACCGTTGGCCCAATCTACGTGAAACTGTGCACACACATTCCCTGGATGCCAGAGCAGAACCTCTGCCACAAATGTTTCACATCGGCCTGTTATAGCGCCACCAGGTGGCCAATTTACTAATACTCCTACAGATTTTGTCCAAACATCAAGCAAATTGGCATAGTCAATTTTTCATATTCCATCCTGATTGGCTAAGATTGGCTTCCAAAGTTTGCAGTAGTAGCTTGTTTTGAACAAAATGCCTCAAATCATGAAAACAGCATCCGATTGCCGTGAAACTTTGCACGCACATTCCCACTAGGCCGAGGAAGAAATGCCACCCTTTCCACATTTTCCTGTTATAGCGCCACCAGGAGGCTGATTTTTTGCGCAACACATTTTTTATATTACTCCTACAGATTTTGTCACACATTATCTCATGCAAATCGGTACACATTATATCTATGGTCATGTCATCAAGTCTGATTTTTTATATTTCATCCTGATTGGCTAAGACTGACTTCTACCACCTGGCCTGGCGGAGACCTGTGCTCCGAGGAGCAAGTTTCCTAATTATTTGTTATTCTTCTCAGCTGTTCTCCATCCCTCCCTCCCTCTCATATCCATCCATCCATCCATCCCTCTCTCTCACCAGTGGGTTCGGGCAGGTCATCTTTCCTGTCTCCATTGTAGTTCCCACAGAGGCCCCCTAGGTGGCGATAGTAGGAGGAGGGCACGGTGATGTAAAGCCTGGAGTTCCAGTCGTATTTGACGTTGAGGTTGAAGTCAGTGGTGAGAACGGCGTAGGAACCGCTACGCTTCACAAACACTTTACCGCCTGACAGACTGACAGGCAGATACACCAGTTCACCATTCACCTGATCAAAGAAAAGCCAGAAATAAGAAATATAACTATATTAACCCATTAAGACCGGGAACGCATCTGTACTGTGTGTCATTTTTAGATTTCTTTGGCTATTCCAAAATAGCAGATATACAAGTTCAAACTTGTAGATCTGCTATTTTTGAAGAATCGTGCAAATTTGTGCAAATCTTTGAATATATGTTGTGAACTCAAATGTTTTGCTTCTGGGGGGGGGGGGGTCTCTGTAACAAAATATTTTGAGATGGGGGGTCCACGGCCAAATACATATACATTTTGGGGGTCCTTGACATGAAAATGTTTGAGAACCACTGATAACATATGTTTTTTTTCAAAAAACGGTTAGGATTTATAAGACATTTGTAGAATATGTATATTCAAAGATTTGCACAAATTTTTCAAAAATAGCAGAAGCTCGTAGCGCGGCACTCGGTGCCTTGTAGATCTGCTATTTTTTTCTCCACATTTGTAGAATATATATTAAAAGATTTGCACACATTTTCAAGATTTTTCTCGTTCTCGCTACGAGCTCGTAGCGCAGCACTCGGTGCCACGCTACGAGCTTGTATATCTGCTATTTTTGAATAGCCAAATAAATCTAAAAAATGACACAGATGCGTTCCCGGTCTTAAAGGGTTAAAGCAATGAACAGAGAGGAGAAGATATAACAGGAAGCCAGTACAGTATACATTACCAGCACTTTCCCTCTGTGACTGTCGATGGTGATTGTCTGGTCGTAAACGCTGACCATGACGGTCCTCACGAAAGACACTCGGCGGTTACCACGGTGATTGTTCTTGGTTGCCACGGTGAAGGGTGTGAGGCCGGTGACGTTCTTCGCGAGCGTTGACATGACATAGGTGCAGGTGCCCTGGAAAGAACGGTAGCAATGATGGACCCGGACATTGCAGAACAGACATGATCCACGTTCAACCTGACGTCCCCAGCAGTGTTAATTTGGTCGACTAGAACTGTGAGGAAAAATATTCGTCGACTACCTTTTTTCACTGCGGAAAACGAAAGAAAAACTAAGCTATGATGATTAAAACTATGACTAAATATATTGGCAATTTTGTCAACAAATGGAAACTGGACAAAAATATTAGGGTGGGACTAGTGGAGAAGAGATCCCCGTAGTAATGTTATGCTTGGTGTCGTTCTCCGAAAATAGCAGATCTACAAGTTCACAGGCAAAAGTAGATGGGCTACTTTTGGCACGCAGCTGAGTATAAATCAGAAGTTATGACGCCATCACAGCTCGCCAAACTACATTCCGTCAAAATGAACGTAGCTTAGTTTGAGGGTACCTGGAAGTCGTAGGCCCGTCCATCAAAGGTCTGGTAGTGGGGATCCCCGACCGCCCGGCACGTCTCCGTGGAAGTGTGCACACACACACCTTTCACACACTTCTCCTTCTCCTGACACGTTATTCCAACACACGCACGCACGCACACGCACGCACGTACGTACGTACGTACGTACGTACGTGCGTGCGTGCGTGCGTGCGTGCGTGCGTGCGTGCGTGCGTGTGTGTGTGTGTGTGTGTGCGTGCGTGCGTATACCCTCATAACACACTCCCGCAGTGCCGAATCCGCGTCGAAACCCTCCGCCGTAGATGTACACCACCATGGCGGCGTCGCCCTCCACCGTCCAGTGGTCGCCCTCCACCGTCCAGTGGTCGCCCTCCACCGTCCAGTGGTCGCCCTCCAACCTCCTGCGTCTCCCGTTTCTCCCGGTTACATACAGCCGCCTCTCGGACCACACCCGCGTGGCGTCGGCCGGGAAGTCCTCCCACCTGGGCGCCGAGCACTTCCCTCCCGTGCACACGCGCACGCTGTCCGAGCCTTCTTTCTCCGACAGCAGCACGGCATAGTTGTTCACCGGGCCGCCCATGGTGTCCACGGCCCAGTCGTCCGACAGGCCGGACGAGGGGATCAGGGTGGTCAGGAACGGGTGCGACCACGGTTCGTTGTTGCTAATGAACATCATCAGCACCTTTTGGGTGGCCTTGACGACCACTGGGTGTTTGTTCCTGATCGACACCTTCCTGCTCTGACCGAAACGCAGCTGAAACCTGCCAACAGAGGAGAGGATTACTGTTGCCCACATGCGATATTTTTTTTAGATGTA
Source organism: Gymnoscopelus braueri (assembly GCF_963280865.1). NCBI lineage: Eukaryota > Metazoa > Chordata > Actinopteri > Myctophiformes > Myctophidae > Gymnoscopelus > Gymnoscopelus braueri. The sequence goes on from NC_137605.1 coordinate 14,655,659, forward strand.
GTATTTATTATTTGACTGTGACTATACCCCATTCCTACACATTTGACACATATCGTCGCTGTCGGGTGGAAACCACGCATGTCAAAAACAGGTACTTTTGAGGAAATGGGAAAAAGAACCCGTGTTCCATTGGATCCGAAGTAGCTATTAGTTAGACCCTCCAGAAAAACGCGGGCTAAAATCCTTGATTTTGCGATGAAATATGTGGGTTTTTTTTTTGCAATTTTATGAGGTGAAATTGCGGGAAGTTGTGAAATATGCGGCAATATGCGAAATATTGAAATATGTGATATATATGCGATGCGAAGCGCATATTATGCGATGCGATGCGCCCTTTTTAAAAAACATTACCCCCGCATAATTATGTGCCATTTTGCTGATTATGTGGTAAATTACGCGATCGCATTTTTCTGGAGGGTCGAATTAGTCTCTTGTTCTTGTTAATACTGACGGAATTCAGACAGACTTAACCACTTTCAACCTGGTGGGCCTATTTTGGCCAAGTCATTACAGCCTACATTTGTAAAAAAATAAATAAATAAAAAAAAAGCAATGGTTTTGAACATTCTGTTCATCATTGTCAGCTTGTAGATTTTCACTAGTTTTGCATGGCACTGTCATATGATTAAGTATAAAATATTAAGTATAAAATAGGACATTCATTTATGAAGGAAAAGAGATGAAATATTGAGATGCAAGGTTTCCGCCCGACAGCGACAATATTTAATATCTGCTGCTATTTCTTACTTTGTCTTTCCCAGCACTTCCACTTGTGTGACGCCGTCTTCAGCAGCCACTACGTAGACAAGTTGTTTGGTACGGGGACGGCCCATACTGGGAACCATGTACTCTTTACCCAACTCTGACACCGGGGGGAGCTGTTCATACACATGCGAAAAACCCTCCCTGCCCAAGCACATGTGGCCCGCTAACACTGCTACAGGCTTCTGGGACTGAACCCGCACGCCTGTTAGGTCGTTGCGGCTTTCTATGAGGTACGTTTCGTGAGGCTTCAAGTTCACCTTCACTTTCTGTCCTTTGCGCCAAACTTCCCTGCTTGCTAGCTCGACAGTTTGAAAAGGGGTGAAGGTGATTTCGTTGGGGCTGTCGCCGTTGACCACAGCTGCCTCCGGAGCTGTGGGGAACTTAGATGTAGGCGTAGTAGGCTGGACCACTGTGCCATCTCCCGTCCATTTGAAATTTGAGTTGAAAGACACCACAGTGATGTCCTCGCTGGATGAGATCCGAACTTCTGAGTTGGGCAACCTGCCAGAAAAACGCAGCTGCGCTTCGATTGGCAGCTCAACCCATTTGTGTTCATTTGGGGATAAATTAAAGCTGCTGGTGAAGTTTGCTGAAGCCACCTGCAGATTTATAATAAGTATCAATGTCAGCATCACCGTCAGCATCATCATCATCAGAAAGGCAGGAAACATTGCTACGCCATCTGAACTAGCAGATGCGTAATTTTGCTCAATTTGTTTTTTTCTCAGGTGGAATCCATGCTACACTTGTGAGATCACCACAATTATCGGCATTTATCAATCTATCATGACTTTGACTTGAGTATACGATGGAAACAATCTAACATAGCCTATTTGCAATGTTATAGGTTAGTTGCTTAATCATTCACCCATTTAAACAAGTGCTTTAACAGTCATTCAGATAAGATTGCAGATCTGGCTCAGACCTAGGCTCTAGGTCCTACGGGAAACTCTTTCTTATTGGCTTCACATATGTAGTTTGGTCGTATTCCAGGTGGTTCATGTCGTAAAATCTGGGCATTTCAAGAATATTTAAATGACGGTCGGTTTCAGCCGTCACATTTATCAAAGCTCAGACCAAATGTACGCTAGGATTGGCTGTATAGGATTGCTTGATAAATCTCACGTGGACGTGGGCGTAAGAAAATTCCTGGGCTCGAATTTAACACATTACCCGCCAAGATATTAAACATTGTTTTTTATCCCCTTGCCAGCGTTTATTACCTTAAATCAGGGGTCTTCAACCTTTTCAGGCCAGGGACCCCCAAACTGATGGGGAGATGGAGCAGGGACCCCCTACCTCGTAGGGTAGGGGGGGCTACCACATATATTGTATATTTATGTATACAATTGTGTTTTATATTGCCTGCTCCTATACGCACCTGCCCCAGTAGGTGTGCAAAACAAAAAAATCTCTACAAAATATGAATAAACATACCATGTTATTGTGCATTGTGCCTCCATGTATCTGTTTGCTATGGATTCATGTTATGTTTAAAGACAATTTGACATTTTGAAAAAAAAAGTTTTTTTTTTTTTTCAAACAATAATATTGTTTAATCAAACAGCAATTTCGCGGACCCCCTGCAGTACCTCCGCGGACCCCCTAGGGGTCGCGGACCCCCTGTTGAAGACCTCTGCCTTAAATAGACGATCTTTGAAACGCTGTGGAAGCCACGTTGTGTACAAAAAGAAAGAAAAGGCCCTGCTAGACGCTGCCCATTCCAACAAGAAATACAAGTTCACTCACACAGAATCAAGCAAGAACACACAGTTAATTTAAGTCTAGAAGTTAACAAGCTAGTTTTAAAAGCAATGGCTGGCAGAGATCTGCGCCCCGCAGAGCACCCCTTTCTAGTTTGTATCTTAAATGCCTTTATATGCCTTACTCTCACTCTGCAATGCCTTTGTGTGTGAATAAAAACTTTCAGTCATTTAACTGACACTGCAGGTAGGCTATTTCATCTAAGGAGCAAAATTATACACCAATGGGCTCCATTTGTGTAAAAATATAAAATCATCATATGAAACATGAAAAATACATGATTATGAGCAGTTGATTTGCTGCACACCTGTACGTTGACTCTGGCTGCAGAACCTTGGGCAGCTAGAACCAGCCAGAGTTTTTGATTTTTCACTTTGCCGTTGTAGTTTTGAAGAAATGTTGTGATGAACTCTCTACCAGCAGTGCAACTCTGACACATTGAAGAGAAGAGAAGAGAAGAGAAGAGAAGAGAAGAGAAGAGAAGAGAAGAGAAGAGAAGAGAAGAGAAGAGAGATTGGTTTGAGCACATAATATCATGTAATGCAGTGGTTTTCAACCTTTTTCATGCCAAGGACCCCTAAATTGATATACATTTGGCCGCAGACCCCCATTTGAAAATGTTTTGTGCCAGGGACCCCCAGAAGCAAAGATATCAGTTAATTTTCGCTTTAAGAAATATAAATATTCAAAGATATGCACACTTTTTCAAGGTTTTTCAAAAATAGCAGATCTACAGGCTCATAGTGCGGCACTCGGTGCCGCGCTATGAGCTTGTATATCTGCTATTTTTGAATAGCCAAAGCTATAGGTGGTTAAAATGATTGTGATGCTATGTTAACTAATTTAGCTGGGGACCCCCTGGTACCCCTCCAAGGACCACTGGTGGTTCCCGGACGACTGGTTGAAAACCACTGATGTAAGGTGAAGTCATTCAAGTGAAGCAAAAAGGCAATCAAAGTGTAAATTGTAAGTCAAATTGTACCTGTGAACAGTGCAGCAGCGGCAGCAACACACAGTAGAAGGGACCTTGTGCCCATGGCTGAGAGAGAGAGAGAGAGAGAGAGAGAGAGAGAGAGAGAGAGAGAGAGAGAGAGAGAGAGAGAGAGAGAGAGAGAGAGAATTAAAGAAACAGATATTCACCTGTTTCCTGACACACTAATGAGTGTCTAAGATGAGGACACAACTGTATTCACCTGTTTCCTAGGTTGTGTGTTTTCCACTTCCTGTCGATTTCATTGGATATCATTGGTCATCTGACCAGTTTCATTGGATTTCATTGGATCAAATCGACAGGAAGTGGAAAACACACAGCCTAGGAAACAGGTGAATACAGTTGTGTCCTCATCTTGGACACTCATTAGTGTGTGCCGGGTAGTTAGATTACAACCAGTGTTGGAAAAAGTACTCAGATATTTTACTTAAGTAAAAGTATCAATACTGCAATATAGAAATACTCTGTTACAAGTAAAAGTCTGGAATTCAAAATTTACTTGAGTAAAAGTACAAAAGTATCGGTATCAAAATGTACTTAAAGGGGCCACACCATGAATTTCATTTTTTTTTTGGGGGGGGGGGTATTTTTTGGGCTCCCCAGTGTCTCTTGTACCCCAAAAAATATTTTTTTTTAACATTCAGTCATTCATTCTCATTTCAGAGATTTTCAGAATGGGCGTGTCTGAACAGGCCATTTCAGAATGGCAATGCAAGTGACATCACTTGCCTTGCCATTGCATTGATGATGGCCAGACAGAATTGCTCAGTAGCCCCCCCCTGCCCAAAAGGACGTTTTGGTATTGCAGCTGAAAGTGCTGTATAAGCCAGAGACAATTGACTTGGGATGAGTATATCTGAGTGATGATTTAGGCTCAAACCTTTTGAAAAAGGTTTGAGGGACATACACCATATGATATTAAATATCAAATATTTTTTTTAAATTCATGGTGTAGATCCTTTAAAGTACCAAAAGTAAAAGTACTAAAAGGTTTGAAAATAGCAGATCTACAAGCTCACAACGTGTCGCATGTAGATCGGCTATTTTCAAATAGCCTAGGTATAAAATAGGGCTAAAGTGGTTAATGTATGTTTTATAATATAATAATTGATAATTGCAAAGTAACTAGTAACTAAAGTTGTTCTTTTCGTTTCTTCCGTAAGAAACTTACTTATGGGATATCATCGCCCTCTGGCGATGGCACAGAGCACAACACATATGCTCCCGGAAACAATCTTCGATTGGACAGGGTTGTGTGACGCAAACCGGAAACCGGTCGGTTATAAAACCCCCTGCGTCACCAGGCTCGTCCTCTTCCTTCACTCTGCTAACAGCTAAAGCGCACGAGTCCTGAAGAACAACACGAATAGCAACGACGATAAACTTCGACGAATCCCAACAAAACCCAAAGCGAGGGCACCCAGTGTCGCTCTACGGGCGTTTTCGTTATCTACCAGTTTATCGTTATTAGTTTTAAGACGCTCCCGCGTTACTTTTCCTGTCCTCTCAGTCCTTTCCACGAGCTTTTAAGTAAGCTAACGCTGCTAGCCGGACTACAGGCCGTGTTACAGCTAAACAAGCTAGAAGCTAGGTTAGCCTAGCTGCGCTTGCTTGCCTCGTGGTGACTGGAGGAGAGAAATAAAAAAGAAGATGGAGGCGCCACGAGTCTGCGGTCTGACGGGCTGCGGCCTACCTGTGGCAGCAGACGACCACCATCGGCTGTGTATCCTGTGCCTGGGGCCCAACCACGTGTGGCTCGCTCTGCACCACGCAGGCGACGAGGACGCGTGCAAGCCCTGTGACGACTTCACGGTCCACCAGTTGGAGTGTCGCCTCAAGAGGGCCAAGGGCCTGGCGGCCTCCAGCAGCAGCGGCAGTGCTACCACCGACGCTGGCCTCGCCATGGGCCACACGGCGTCAGTGGAAGGCACGGGCCTCGGGCCAGGCCTGCTACAGGAGGCGCCACGATCCAGTGGCGCCAGGAGGAAAGTCCGGAGAGAGGCTCCTCCGTCGCCTGTACCGGACGACGCAGCCCCAGCTGAGGCCGGTGAGCCACCGAGCGGGGACTGCGTCCCTCCCTCCTCCCCCTCCTTCTCCGTCCTCGCCTGGGGCGACACCCCGACGCCAGAGGGGTGCTCTGATGGGGAGGATTTCGGGGGTGAGCACGCCTTCCAGGACGTGGTGGAGGCCGAACCCTTCCCCCGTCGGGCACGGGAGGCCCCGAGGTCCAGTCCGGAGCCTCCTGTGCCTACAGCAGTGCGGACGGAGGCCCCTGCGCCAGCAGCAACCGCCTGGGAGGAGGCTCCCGAACCAGCAGCACCATGGGTGATGGCTCCAAGCCCGGTGAGGGAGCCTCTCGAGCCTGTATCGGCGGTGCTGCGGCGGGCTATCACCAGGTGTGGCCTGGAGCAGCCAATGGAGGCGACGAGGGCGTCAGCCGGGGCCCCCGTCGCAGGATTCAGGGCCTGGCACCCCTCATCCCACGACAGGTCGCCTCCAAGCTCCTGCCCGAGGCGGACGGAGTCCGCGCAGCCCTGCACCACTCCTGGCGGCGAGGTAGGGGGGAACCGGAGAGACTTGGTTTCGCGACCAAGCTCCTCTCCGGGCCTTCCCCCCATGGACCCCAGTCTGGCGACCAGGATCGAGAGGGCGAAGAGAGGCTCGGTGACGGTCGGACCGGGACATCGGCCTGTCTTCGCCGAGCAGGAGAGGCGACAGCGCACCGCTGCCCTCAACGCTCTCTACAAGGCCTCGGGCTTGGCTGCGGAGGCGCTCAACACGGTATCGCTGCTGCAGGGGTCGGCCGCCGTCAGACTAAAGGAGCTGGTGGCCAAACCCCTGCCAGACAGGATGTCTGCGGCGGCGATCCACAAGGTGTGGGTGGAGGATGCATCGGAGCTGGACAGGCTAATGCAGATAGCCATCCTCTGCACCTGCCAGAGCCTGATGTGGACGGGTCGCGCCATGGCCCTAACTGCAGACTTGGAGAGGGCCCAGTGGTTGGACCTGGCCGCAACTGCCGGGGCAGACGTTTCTACAGGACTTCTCGCCCTTCCCCTCCAGGCCCACAACCTCTTCGACAGCAGCACGGACCTGATCGGGAGGACACAGGCGGAGGAGCAGCAAAGGCGAGGGGCGACCGCTGGTCTCCTCGCCACCGCCGTCGCTGGACGCAGACGAGGAGCGTCCAGGTCGTCCTCCGCCAGAACCAGCTCCTGGGAACGTCCCTATGGCTCCCTCGACGTGGGGGACGTGAGAAAGCGCAAGGACGCCGAAACCCCCCTCTCCGATCAAACCCCCCCAAAAGGACCTCGGGCTGGTCGCAAAGGGAGGGGTAAATGACATTCTACGGCTGATCCCGTCACGGCCACTTGGCCGGGTTTATGCGGGGTCAGCTCCCCACTTGGGGACCAGAACTGGCTCTCTTCTTGCCCCGACGGACAGGGCCACGGGCGGCTCCGCGGGAACACAGAGACTATAAGAGACGCTAAAGACAATTTCATTGCCATGCTGTCCTTTAAGTCGAATGTGTGTAATGTGCCTTGTGTGTGTAAAGGAATAAACCTTTTGCCGAAACCACAAATGCTCATTTATTCTCATACTAATGTTAGAGGCGGATCGCACCCCGGTGGGGTGCCCTGTTCTCGAAGTATTGCTATGAGCCCTCAGTGTTGGGTTTGCACCCTGGACGGCATTCCGAACACTGCAGGGACAACTCCTGTACGTGCCATGACTATGATGAATCAATCGCAGGTAGTACCTCTTTCTGATATGAATCAAATGTCTATAGAGTGTTGTTTTCACAATGTGAAACTGGGGCCTTCGGTGAGAGAAACATTTCCATCTGCGACATTGCAGTTCCCTCTTCTGAAAGAGGGAAGATGCCTATTTTCACGTCCCAATCCACCCTGCGCACCTGAAGTTCCTACGTTTTGGCTTTGAAGGCAAAATATACGAATATACGGTGCTCCCGTTTGGCATGTCACTGAGCCCTCGGGTCTTCGTGAAATGCACGGACGCGGCTATCGCTCCGCTACGCCAGCAGGGTCTCCGTCTGGCGACGTACATCGATGACTGGCTGCTGGCGGCGGGGTCGAGGGAGGAGGTGACACGGCATACGATGGTGGCCATTGCGCACCTGACGTCCCTGGGGTTTACGATCAATACTCAGAAGAGTGTTCTGATCCGATCCCAGCAAACCCCTTCGTGGGGATTTCCTTGGACTCCTCCACGATGGTGGCGCGCCTGTCACCTGATCCGGCTGGGGAAATTCCACATGAGACCTTTTCAGAGGTGGATGCGGAGTCTTAAGATACACACACCATGAAGTTTCGAAAGGTGGTGATATCTCCCTGGTGCGTGACGACGTTGCAACCGTGGTCACAGGCGTCCTTCCTGTCCGGTGGAGTCGGGATGGGCGAGGTGGTGTCACGGAAAGTGATTACCACGGAGGCTAGCCTCTCAGGTTGGGGGGCTGTCCACGACGGCTACTCAGCCAGGGGGGTGTGGACTTCTGCTCAGAAGGTATACCACATCAACTATTTGGAGTTGTTGGCGGTCTTCCTCGCCCTCCAACGGTTCGAGGACCGCATTGTGGGATGTCATGTTCTGGTTAGAACGGATAACACCACAACGATGTGCTATGTCAATAAACAAGGGGGCCTAGGCTCTTGTGTTTTGGACAATTTAGCAAGCGACCTGACGATGTGGTGCACGTCGCGCCTAACCTCGTTACGCGCCTCCCATGTACCGGGCCTCCTGAACAGCGGAGTGGACCTGCTGTCAAGGGGCGAACTTCGGTACGAGGAGTGGTCTCTCAAACCACGGGTGGCGGAGATGATCTGGCTGCGGTTCGGCCGGGCTCAGATTGACCTGTTTGCGTCTGGGGGGAACGCTAAGTGTCCACGATTCTTCTCAATGAATCACAGGGATTCCTCCCTGGAAGTGGACGCGTTGGCACACGTCTGGCCGGACGTGCTGCTATATGCTTTCCCCCCTTTGGAACAGATCCCGTCCATTTTGGAGCGGATCAGGGTCCAGGGCGGGACGGTTCTGCTGGTGGCTCCAGCATGGGGAGTGTGGAGGTCGGAGGTCGCTCCTCTCCTCTACGCTGAACCTTGGCCTCTCCCGCTTTTCAGAGATCTTCTGAGGCAAGGCGGGGATGAGGTCTTTCACGAGTTCCCTGGGAAGTTAGACCTGTGGGTCTGGCCCGTGAGGGGTCGGTGAAAGGCCAGTGGTGGTCAGACCGGTGATATATGTCCTTTTGGGACACGGTTGTTACCGCTGGCCGTTCGGTGTGAAACCCTGACAGAGGTTTTTGGCCTCTGTGGCCCTGGCTCGACCATGATGGCACCTGGGGTGTCATGAGTGGTCTGGGTTAGGTGGGGCTGTGGTCAGGAGAGACCGCCACTGGCCGTGGCCGGTTTTCCTTCCCCTGACCGGTGGTCTCTTTCTGTGTCCCTGGGGCCGGCTGGGCCAGGGTCCGGGGATGGAAGGTGGAAACAGGGGCCTGGCTCTCTTTCAGGGAGAGGTCAGAATCATCTGAGGGCTCCTGTTTCGTTTCCCTTCCCTTTGACCTTTGGGTCATGCGTCTGGGGTCAAGGTCTTGCCGGGAGGCTTGACCTTTTGACCTTGGGGCGTGCGGGTTGGATAAGGGTTGCTCCTGGGACTCCCCAGGGGGGTCTATGTGTCCCATAAGTAAGTTTCTTACGGAAGAAACGAAAAGAACAACTAGGGGTTACGTAGGTAACCCCAGTTTTCTTAGTTTCGTAGTAAGAAACTTACCTGAGACCCCTTCTGTGCGCTTCGACTAGTGTGCAGAGTGAAGGGTATCAGAGGACGAGCCTGGTGACGCAGGGGTTTTTATAACCGACCGGTTTCCGGTTTGCGTCACACAACCCTGTCCAATCGAAGATTGTTTCCGGGAGCATATGTGTTGTGCTCTGTACCATCACCAGAGGGCGATGATATCCCTTAAGTAAATTTCTTACTACGAAACTAAGAAAACTGGGGTTACCTACGTAACCCCTAGTTTTCAAATAATTGTAGTGGAGTAAAAGTACAATGTTTGCCTCTGAGATGTAGAGGAGTAGAAGTAAAAGTAAAAAAAAAATTGAAATACTCCAGTAGAGTAAAACTACCTCAAAATTTTACTTAAGTACAGTACTTGAGTAAATGTACTTAGTTACTTTACACCACTTATTACAACAACAATACAGAAATGCTCCCTGTCTGTATTTCAGTGACAGGGACAGAGACAGAGACAGCATCCATTCTTAACTCTACAGTAATAGTCTACATGTAATGAATCAAGGTCCCATTAAAAGTTATAATTTGTAAAAAGTAGTAGACGATACAAAATGTTTAACAACTTTCAACATGGTGTAATAAAAAGGCAGATATTTAGATTTTTACTATAAAACACGTTAAAGCATAACATATGGCTTGAGTGGTTCAATAATAAAATAAGTACAATTAATGTAATGTTTTCTTGTCCTCGTGCTTTGAGTTCATCTGAACTATAACTCTATAATATGAATGCACAGAGGATGGGAATGAGCCAGTGTTCATTTTGACAGAAATTTTTGATTTAGTCTTAGTCTTAGTCCTTTGAATAACACACCATTTAGTTTTAGTCCTATTTTAGTCTTCTGAAAATTGTTTAGTCTTAGTCGACTAAATATCAAAACCTTAAGTCTTTTGGTCTTAGTCGTAGTCGACAAAATTGACACTGGAATGAGCAGCAGTAGCATTCATACGATACCTGGAGGAGACTGATGAGAATCCAATGAGATGGAGAGATGGAGAGACGCTTATATACTGTATGTGCAGTAGAGAAAGGGGGGAGGATACATGCTACAGTAAATACACACTGTATTTACTGTACGGTGGGTGAAAAGTATATATTGGATATTGGGGTGTTTGTTAGTGAGGTAAACAGATGATTCACTATTTGATCACCTGAAGGAGACAGAGAGAGATAGAGAGAATGAGAAATAAAGAAATTGGAGCATCATTCTTCCCTAAAGAATACCATCAATCCACCATTAATAAGTCATCACTAATGTGTGGAGTTGTCATCAACTGAGAGCCAGCCAGTGGACAGAAGAGCCAAGCACATCTGGCTGAACAAACTCACTAAACCAGGGGTCTTCAACGTTTTCAGACCAAGGACCCCCCTAGCTGAGACAGAGATGAAGCAGGGACATCCTACTCTATAGTGTATAAAATCGTGTTTCAGATTCAACTTTTTTTGTTCACTTGGTCTGCCCTTTTCGCGCTGCGAGGCGTTGTGAGCTTGTAGATCGGCTATTTTTGGCTAAAGTTCTCCTCAGAAAAGGGATACTAGGGTTCAAGTGGTTAAGGTAAAAACAAATATTATATCACACAAAGATTTGGCGGACCCCCTGTAGTAACTCTGAGGACCCCCTAGGGTCTAAACTAAACTAACTGCTGACTGTTATCATCATCTCGATGTTTGTTAATCACTTGTTTTCATTATCATCATTGTTAGGATGTTGGTTATTCACTTGTTTTCATTATCATTATTGTTAGGATGTTTGTTATTCACTTGTTTTCATTATCATTATTGTTAGGATGTTTGTTAATCACTTGTTTTCATTATCATCATTGTTAGGATGTTTGTTAATCACTTGTTTTCACTATCATCATTGTTAGGATGTTTGTTATTCACTTGTTTTCATTATCATCATTGTTAGGATGTTGGTTATTCACTTGTTTTCATTATCATTATTGTTAGGATGTTGGTTATTCACTTGTTTTCATTATCATTATTGTTAGGATGTTTGTTATTCACTTGTTTTCATTATCATTATTGTTAGGATGTTTGTTATTCACTTGTTTTCATTATCATCATTGTTAGGATGTTTGTTATTCACTTGTTTTCACTATCATCATTGTTAGGATGTTTGTTATTCACTTGTTTTCATTATCATCATTGTTAGGATGTTAGGATGTTGGTTATTCACTTGTTTTCATTATCATCATTGTTAGGATGTTAGGATGTTGGTTATTCACTTGTTTTCATTATCATCATTGTTAGGATGTTGGTTATTCACTTGTTATCTTATCTCTTTAGATTATTAGACTGTATACACAATGTTGTGATGTTTTATGTTATATGTAATGCCAATAAAGCTATTTGAATTGAATTGAGAGCTCTCTCTCTCTCTCTGAGAGCAAATACATCCATACAAATACCAAATAAATGCATACAAATTCACAAATACATACCACTAAAGAACTGCAGCAGAATCTGTCAGCACCACAGCCCTAAACATGTATTGTTGTTGTTAGTAGGAATAAACCCGGGAGGAAGTGGACTAAGAAAGGGGAGGAGCCAAACCAAGTTCCTGTTTCCTTTGCAAAAACAAAAGGGGGGAAACCTTTTAACCGAATGGGTTCCCAGATTGCAAAACAACAAATACATACAAATACACACATACATAATGTACAACAAATACATAAAGAAATGGTAAATGACATTTATACAGAGCTTTTCTAGTCTTTCTGACCATTCAAAGCAATAAAATGTATTTCACTTTCACGTATTCACACACACACCCTCGTAGGGTCCTCGGGTTCTTTTGACCCGGTTTTACATTTTCAACATGAATTAAAAGTATGTAAAAAATATTTGTTCTCTATGAAACTTCTTCTATTTGCCTTATTTACTGTACTAAACATGTGATATGAAAATGAAAATTCAAGCATGTGCACACCCCCCCCCCCTCCATCAACCTAAAACACCCAGGGTCTTCGGGTCCTTTTGACCCGGCCATTGAAAATGAAGGCAAAAATGGGTCAAACAGGGTAAATGTGTGTGTCTCACACACACACACACACACACACTCTGAAAGGGGTCACATGAGGTAAAGTGTGTGTGTGCGCATGTGTCTCACGCACACGCATGTGAGCACACGTGCACACACACGCGCACACACACACACACACACACACACACACTCGCTGAAAGGGGTCAAATGAGGTAAAGTGTGTGTGTGCGTCACGCACACACATGCGAGTGCATGTGCACACATGCGCATGCACACACACATACACATACACAGTGTATCCACAATAGACCGCCGAAGTCTGACGTCATTTACACATCCTTTGTTTGTCTACCTGGTTCGCAGTTTTCCACCCCCGTTCTGAATCCCACAGACGTATTTAATATCGCGTCAAATAAGAACTTTGTTCCAAAAATAAACAAATGACCCCGGCGGGTTGACTCTTATGGATATGAAGCATCAACTGACGGTGAGAAAACGCTAATGTTACTTCCGCCGAATTAGTTACATTTTCGCCAGAAACAGACTGTATCAAATATAAGTGACTGACTATCATAAACGATACAGAACCTCCTCCCTGACAATAACGCCGACACGCGGTGTTTATTTTTGGACCACAATTCTTATATGAGACGATTCTAAGATGACCCAATGTTATTCTCCATAGAGAAATTACTTCCGCAAACCTGGGGATGAACGAGTGACGTCAGGACTTCGGTGCTCTATGTATCCAACTCTCTTTTACCTGTGTGTGGGTGGGGTTTTCTCGCAAAAACCCAGAGAAAACCGAACCCCCTCACAGAAGTAGAGGGGAGACATGTACTAAACCTACACAAGATGCAGCTGACTGTCAAAGTGACAAGATGAGTGAGGAGAACACAGCCTTTGGGTATCTTAGAAGCATTATTGACCAGCAAGAGGGTGAAGTACAAGATGGATGTGACAGTGACAGAGGATGAGTCAGAAGTGGAAGATAACGTCAGTGATGAAGATCATGAGGATTCAGATTATGTTCCTGTTACTCCAAGAGAAACTTTCATCTAAAAAAATGGTGAAATACAATGGTCATCAACCCCTAAACAACATCAAGGAAGACTGAATGCTGTAAATGTCATCAAGATGAAGCCAGGGCCCACCAGGATGGCAGTGACTAAAATCACTGACATCAAATCAGCTTTTGAGCTGCTCATCCCCAGATCACTGAAGAGAATCGTCCTAGAAATGAGCAATTTGGAAGGGAGGCTAGTTTTTGGTGAGAGCTGGAAGGACATTGGGGAAATCCAATTGGAAGCGTATTTTGGGCTTCTCATACTGGCTGGCGTCTACAGGTCCAAGAATGAGTCCACAGAAAGCCTGTGGGGTGCAGACACAGGCAGGTCTATTTTTCGGGCAACCATGTCTCTGAAAGACTTCCAGAATAATCCGATTTGATAATCGTGAAACGAGAAGTAGAGGGGACAAGCTGGCACCAATAAGGACCCTGTGGGACAAGTGGGTAGAGCTTCTTCCACTACTCTACAACCCAGGTCCTGACATAACAGTGGATGAAAGGCTGGTGGCATTCAGAGGCCGCTGCCCTTTCAAACAATATATGCCTTCCAAGCCAGCGAAGTATGGCATAAAGATATGGGCAGCAACGGATGCAAAATCAAGTTATGCACTCAACATGCAGGTCTACACTGGAAGGCCAGTTGGAGAAGCCCCTGAAAAAAATCAGGGCAAGAGGGTTGTGCTTGACATGGTCCAGGGTCTCAGGGGTCACAACATCACATGTGACAATTTTTTCACAAGTTACAACCTGGGACAGGAGCTTCTGAAGAAAAAGCTCACAATGCTGGGAACTGTTAGAAAAAACAGAACAGAACTCCCTGCTGAACTGTTGGAGACGAAGAAACGGGCTGTACAGTCATAAAAATGTGTCTTCACAGAAGACACAGCCCTAGTGTCATACATCCCCAAGAAGGGGAAAAATATCGTCCTCATGAGTACACTACACAAAGATGCCGAAATCAGCCTGAGAGACGACCAAAAACCCGCCATGATCCTCGACTACAACAGTACAAAAGGAGGAGTGGACAACCTTGACAAAGTGACAGGGTGCTACAGCACCAAGAGGATGACTAGACGCTGGCCTTTAGTTGTATTCTTAACATCATTGATGTGTCAGTCTATAATGCCTTTGTGATCTGGAGGGAACTCTTTCCTGAGTGGAATAAGGCAAAGCTCTACAAGAGGCGCATCTTCCATGAAGAGCTGGGGAAAGCACTTGTGGAACCATGGATACTACAGAGGCAGCACATTCCAAGGACCCCTGCTGCTGCAGCAACAATGACGGCGATCCGGGAGAGGGCTTCCCCCTGTACACCAGTGCATGAGGTGAGAGAGAGAGAGAGAGAGAGTGTGTGTGTGTGTGTGTGTGTGTGTGTGTGTGTGTGTGTGTGTGTGTGTGTGTGTGTGTGTGTGTGTGTGTGTGTGTGTGTGTGTGTGTGTGTGTGTGTGTGTGTGTGTGTGTGTGTGTGTGTGTGTGTGTGTGTGTGTGTGTGTGTGCACATATGTCAAGGGATTGGGGTCAGCAAAAAGACTAAGTCATCCTCATCGTTCTAGGTTGCTTCTGGGAGGAAGAGGAAAAGGCCAGCCGCTGGAGCCACATTGAGTGCGATCCCAGAGAGGGCTTCTCCGACACCAGTGACTATGGTAAGTGTGTGTGTCTCTGTCTGCGTGCGTGCGTGTGTACGTGCGTGCAACACATGTCAAACGATGGGATTCGGCAAAAAGAGTAATTATCATCCTCATCTTTATAGGTTGCTGCTGGGGGGAGAAAGGAGAGGAAGAGATGCTATGTCTCCATGCCGACTGACAGCAAGACAACAAAAACATGTGCAAAATGTGCAAAATATATTTGCCCAAAGCACACTGTTCTCACATGTCACTCATGTTTGGGGAAGAATTAATGTCTATGGGAATGAACCCGACATGTGCATTTTGACATTGCTTGTATTAATTTCATTGTTGATTTTGTGTTGTTCAAAAAAAGGAAAATTCGGAAGCACTTCAGAAGTGTAACTGTATGTCTTTACCCTGTGCTTCAAAATAAAGAGATTTGAAACAAGAATTAATGTCATCTGTTTCTCTCTAAGTTTTTCTTTTTTTTGATTGAGAACTTGATCATATTGATTGAATTGAGAATTTGAAATTAACAAATAAACACACACGAGTAGCTAATGAATGGTACATGGGCGTTTGCCACAAAGCCCTTCTATTGCCTGCCTGACACTAAACTAAATAACAATATTGATTGAATTGTTAGTACTGTAGTTATTGATGAATAACAAACTATATTCATTAGGATTCTTTGGTTTTCTAACGACTTTAGAATGGTTTAACATGAGCCGGGTCAAAGTGACCCGAAGGCCCTGGGTGTGACTAAAACACGAAGACCCTACGAGGGACACATTCACACACCGACAGGACTCACAGGAGAGGAAACCATGCAAGGCACCAACCTGCTGATCAGGAGCAGTTAGGGGTTCCATGTCTTGCTCAAGGACACTTCACAACGTAGCTAAGAGCAGCCAGGATTACGTACAAATACATAGCATATACTGTACATACAATGATACAAATACATAACCTTATATCCTCAGTGTTAAGAATGTCCTGAGTGGAAAAATGTACCTTAGTTTATTTTAAATTAAAATAAATTAAGGTACATCTTTCCATTTATAAAAAAATGTAATAAACAGATATTGTTCTAAATCTTAAAATAATAGAGGATTTTACAGTGTGCAAATACATAACAAGCTCACAGCTGCGAGCTTGTACATCTGCTTGTACAATTTTGAACATTTTTTAAAAAATCTTGAAAGAGCTACTGATTTTGAAGGCCTCAGGTCCTAATGGGTAAGTCATGCAATGTCCCCAAATTTTGGCTTGATTAGTGTCTGTGTGTGTGCTTGTGTGCGTGCGTGCGTGTGTTTATCATTGCGGCAGAGTAGGCATGGAGGAGGCCAAGTCAAATAAGAACCTTCATGACGAATCAACGGCACAGTTCACCTGAACAACTTAAAGGGATACTTCACTTTCAAATAAAATAAACATTAAAAAAATATATTAAAAAAAAATGAAAGAAGTTATGGCAAAATAAAGGCCCCCTCACGCATTAGAGTGTCCTACTAATGTGTGAGGGGGCCTTTATTTTGCCATAACTTCTTTCATTTTTTTTAAATAATTTTTTTTAATGTTTATTTTATTTGAAAGTGAAGTATCCCTTTAATAAACATATTATTACCGTAAAGCAGTCAAGATGAGATCAAAATCAAACAACACCAGGATGTGTGCACTGAGCAGTTCCTTGTTGTCTCTGGGTCAACAACAGTACTTTGTGCTATTTTAATATATACGTTCCATGCGAACGCTCATCAAAGGCAATCAATCAATCACATTGTGACATCAAGCACCTGACTAGTTCTGTGAAAGATGGTTCTGGCGAACACATCTCATCTGACGGCTAATGCTGAGTTCACACTGGCAGCTACAAATACAGGCTGCCATTATTTTTCAGTGGAAGCCAGCGACATGAAGATAGAAAGATAGCCTCACAAGCCAGGCTCTGTTGCAAGATGTTTTTTAACAGTGGTGGAATGTAATTAAGTACATTTACTCAAGGACTCAAGCACTATTTTGAGGTAGTACTTGATTATTTTTCTAATATTTTTTTCCATTTCAATTTGTTTATACTTCTATTGTGCTTTTTACTCCACTACAATTGAAGGCTTTTGTTACTAGTTACTTATTAATACAACATATACATTAACTGATTAATGATATTTAACGTCTGTCAGGTGGAAACCTCATATGTCCAAAACTGTTACTTTTCAGGATTTAAAAAAAATATATCTGCAAAAATAGCAGATCTACAAGCTCAAAACTAGTCACTTCGTGCCACGTTTCAAGCTTGTAGATGTGCCATTTTTGATACTTTTGTGTGAAGCTGTGTAGTAGTATGATCAAGCAGGGCATTAATTTACGAAAAACAACAACAATTACAACAGGTTAAGCTATCCAGCATCACAAAGTAATCAACATTCTATTCTATTCCTCCCTACCACGTGTCTGGTACTGACAGAGAAGACAGACGCCGCATTATCCAGAATACTTTTATTGGTCTCATGTGCATGTAGGAAATCTCATAAGAATGACCTTTAAATAAAACGCAATGTACAGCTGTATATGTAATATTGAAAAAAAAAAAAAAGAAAGTTTATACAAGGTGTCAAAATACTAAATGAACATGTTAATTTCTCTCTTCAGGTTCATTTTATTCTGTTTGTTAACCAAAAGAGTTATCTTTCCCACTTTCAACTCTTTTAACTTTAGAAAACTGTACAAACGTAAATCTACAGCCTGCGTGGCATCACTCGCTCTATCTCACACATACACACACACACACACACACACATACATATACTGTACAGGGGCTGGGCTGTCACTCTGAATTGTGTGTGTGTGTGTGTGTACAGTACACATACACATAACCATCTATGCATCGGCCTATGGTGTGTGCATGTGTGCACGTACATGCAGGTGCGCACATGATGTGTGAGTATCAGTCAGTCGTGTGGGTGGGTGTCCACTTCAATCTGTCTAGAGAACAGCAGCCGTCTCTCTGTTGGTTGCTCTGTGTGCGTTATGATCCGTTATGATCTGTATCACAGATCTCCAACTTTGAAAACATCATCAAAAATTATAATTTAAAGGGATACTTCACTTTCGGGCCGGGGACACATTTAAAAAAAATATTAAAAATAAATGAAAAAAGTTATGGAAAATTCATGGCCCCCTCACACATTAGTAGGACACTGCGTGTCGTGAGGGGGCCATGAATTTTCCATAACTTTTTTCATTTATTTTTAATATTTTTTTTAAATGTGTCCCCGGCCCGAAAGTGAAGTATCCCTTTAAGTAACTTACTGGACGTACACACGTACAATGAGATTGGATTTCTCATATATTCAATATTTCTCTTGCTGCATCGTGTAAGGCTTTTGATTGTGTAGCATTTGTTTGGTTTGTTCTCCTTGTTATTTGCCACGTCAGAAGATTAAACCATCGCAGGGACAGCGGTGGTTTACAGTACCATATCATCTCGTCACAGGTTTGAGTCTCATCGTGTGGGGTGTAAATGGCTTGGGGCGGGGGTTTAGGCTGGGCTTAGACTAAACTTGATTGAGATTTGGGTTTTAAGTTGATCCAACGACTCGCCTGAATACATTCAACTATAGGCAACATCAACCATGTGAGCTCACGTGAGGAGCGCCTGATCTTAAGCCATTAAGACCGGGAACGCATCTGTGTCATTTTTAGATTTCTTTAGGCTATTCAAAAATAGCAGATCTACAAGCTCATAGTGCGGCACTCAGTGCCGCGCTATGAGCTTGTAGATCTGCTATTTTTGTAAAATCGTGCTTGTGCAAATCTTTGAATATATATATATATTTTTTAAAGCGTTGGGATTTTGAAAACATTTTTTAATCAGCCTCAGGTCTTAACCCATTAAGACCAGAGGCGATTCTTTAAAAAAATCTAAATCCTAACATTTTTTTTTTATAGCCGCTCTATGAGCTTCTATATCTGCTATTTTTTAATAGCCAAAGAAATCTAAAGTGACACCGATGCGTTCCAGGTCTTAATGGGTTAATGGGTTAAGCCTCATTTATAAATTAAGCTTTAGATTCCACCTTACTTTAAGGGGATCTTTGCCAATTTGAACGTTTTTTTTGTTTGTTTTCGTTCCAAAAATAGCCGATCTACAAGCTCACAAAGTGTCGCATTGGGACGTGTTGTGAGCACAACCTGTAGATCGACTATTTTGGCTACTTTTGAAACAGAGCTTAGATGTTTAACCAGCATCCTACCGTTCTATTGTTGAGGAGGACATACTAGTATGATAATGTGGTTGCTTACTTGCTTTATTGAGTACATGCAGGCATAGTGTATGTACATAAGAAAAGTGGATTGCTCTGATATTATTTAACAAGAAGAGAACAGTTAAGACAAAGACAAATGAACGCCAGAGCCTCGTCGCCCACAGGATGGCGCCATCTTCACACTGCAAAATCTGACCTAACACCTCCCGTAACATCTCGTTTTTAACCACCTAATTCTCCCTGTATACTCAACTGACCGGGATCTATCCTCGGGCCCCTCCTTTTTTTTCCCCCTCTACACCAAATATCTTTGCTGAAAATAGCCAATTGGCTATTTATGCAGAATTGTTCGCCCGTTTTGGCTGAGTGTTCGCCTATTATGACATGCCCAGAATAGAGACGCGAGGGTTCATGTGGTTATGTCGTTAAACAAGAGTTCTTCCAGCACCTACGTAGTGAACACAAAGGGAAGTGTTTCCACATCCTCCTCACAAATAGAAAGACAGTATTCAGGTTAAAAGTCGATGAAGCCGCCGCTCTTTAAATAACACAATCTAAAGGCTAGTGGGTCTGACAGTTTGTCACTGTGTGTGTGTGTGTGTGTGTGTGTGTGTGTGTGTGTGTGTGTGTGTGTGTGTGTGTGTGTGTGTGTGTGCGTGTGCATGTCAGACAGAGCAGAGTGTACTAATATGCTGCAGCTTGCTAAGGTCCGCCAGTAGCTGTTTGATTGACAGCTTGAGCTGCGGGAGGCGGGCCAAAGGGTCCGGCGGTTCTAGGCCTCCTGATAAGTCCAGCCAGGATTCTAGAACTGCCAATGAGAGGGAAGGAGGAGCGTCATGTCACCACATGAGTATCAATGCCACATTATTAATGTTATTATAATTATTATAAATATTACCAGCTGACAAAATGCCGGATGGAAAACCAAAGCCATGACTTATACTTTGTCGTAAGGAAATAGCCGTTCTACAAGCTTGATCAGCTGTTTTCAGACTAGAAATTAACCACTAGAAAGAACTGTTCCTGCAGACGCCATACTGACGTCATTGATAAGAAGTCCCACATGGCTCCATGTTGGCCTCTCCGTTGACTATCAGTATAAAATGTAAGTTTTAAAACGTTAAAAGTTTCAAAAAAAAGTATAAAACATTTCAAAGCATTGTACGAGAAGGCCACAATTCCCAAGGAAACTGACAATTTTTAAGTCTGAATGAAGTTTCTAGGTGAAACAGGCAGGGTCCAAAGGTTTGTAGGTGAAATAGGTTCACCTAAGGTGAAATAAGATTTTTGGGAGAATAAATAAATATAATAATAAAAAGGGGGAAACATCATTCGTGGGCTCTCCCAGCGAGCACACTGCAACATTCACTTCAACATTCCCATAACAGGGAGGGGACCTTTTTAATTTTATTTTTATTAATTAGTATCTTTAGTATCGTTTTCAACAATTCACTATGTCGTGACATATGCTTAGTTTTTTATACTTTTCACTTTGTTTGTTTATTTTTATTTTTTACTTTGCTTTGTCTGTATGGACCAGTAATGTGGTTCCATCATAAAAAAAATGACATGATGAAATTATGTTTTTCTCAGGGGAAAAAAATCTAAACAAAAAATTATATGATGGAACGATGTTCTTCCTCTGTCTAACTGTCTGAAAAATGCTAAATAAACACAAAGGTTACAAAAAAATTAATTAAAAAAAAACAACAAAATGAACCATTATATTTATTTCATCACATGTATTCTTGAAGCACTTTTGACATCTTCTTACCATCCAGTTCTTTCTCTATGTAGTCCATTCTGGAAGCCAGTTGGTTCTGAACGTCCTCGATGTGGGTGAGCAGGTTCATCTGCCACTGGACACACGTTCTGGTCCTGAAACACCACAGACCAGTTTAAACTTTAACTATAGTTTGTTGATTACCTTTGATGCAATAATGGTCTTTTTCTTTTCTTTCTTTTTGAGGTATCAAAACGGTCTTAAAAGTCTTAAAAGTCCTGGCCCCAGTGTTGATTTTGACAGCAAATTTTGATTTAGTTTTAGTCATAGTCTTTTGAATAAAATTCCATTCAGTTTTAGTCATATTTTACTCATCTGAAATGTTTTAGTTTTTGTCTAGTTTTGGTCGACTAAATCAACAGTTGATTTAGTCGACTAAAATGTATTTTGGCGGTGCCTTGATGGCGTCGTAACGCCTGATTTTACACTTGGTTGCATGCTGAAAATAAAAAAAACGCGACGCAGCGCAACGCGTTGTGAGCTTGTAGATCTGCTATTTTCAGAGCGCAACACCCGAGCGCAACCACACATAAAATGACTCGTCTTTTAAGTTCTACTGGATTTTATTTGTTGACGAAATTGTCAATATATTTAGTCCCAGTTTTAGTCATCATAGCTTGGTTTTTAATCTAGTTTTTATTTAGTTTTCGTCAGTGAAAAAAAGGTAGTCGACGAACATTTTTCGTCATAGTTTTAGTCGACGAAATCAACACTGCTCTGACCCACAGGTTGAGAACCCGTGATTCTAGGGGAGCGTACTGTACCTGGCTCTGGCTTGGTGCTCCGCCTGTGACAGCCTCGCTGGACTGACGGACGTTCTGGAAGGTTCTACTGGACCTCCTGGTGTCTCACCAGCTTCCACAGAGTTTGGACACGGAACAGCCAATGTGGTCTGCTGCTGGACACACACGCGCACGCGCGCGCGCACACACACACACACACACACACACACACACACACACACACACACACACACACACACACACACACACACACACACATACACACACACACACACACACACACACACACACACACACACACACACACACACACACACACGTAATTATTGGAAATCTGACGGTCCCCCAGGAGCAGTGGTGGAAAAAGTACTCAAATGTTTTACTTAGGTAAAAGTATCAATACTGCTGCTGTAGAAGTACTCCGTTACAAGTAAAAGTCCGGAATTTTAAAATTTACTTGAGTAAAAGTACAAAAGTATCGGTATCAAAATGTACTTAAAAGTATCAAAAGTAAAAGTACTAAAGTGTTTGAAAATAGCAGATCTACAGATGCGACGCGTTGTGAGCTTGTAGATCTGCTATTTTCAAATAGCCTAGGTATAAGATAGGGCTAAAGTGTTTAATGTATGTTTTATAGCGTAATCATTTACCGGTATATCTGCAAAGTAACTAGTAACTAAAGTTTTCAAATAATTCTAGTGGAATATTTGCCTCTGAGATGTAGTGGAGTAGAAGTAAAAGTATAGACAATTGGAAATACTCCAGTAAAGTAAAAGTACCTCAAAATTGTGATTAAGTACAGTACTTGAGTAAATGCACTGTGTTACTTTACAGCACTGCCCAGGAGTCTATACTAAGCCCCCCCCTCAACAAGTTTTTATTTTTATTTCAGTTAACCCATTCAGACCGGGAATGCATATACTAATAGCAGATATACAAGATAGTAGATCTGCTTTTTTTGAAAAGCCAAATAAATCTAAAAATGACACAGTTTTGACACACTTTCCCCAATGGGTTCTAAATTGTTCTTGCAATAATAAAAAGCAATGAACTGAAATGAACACAACCTGCCTACCGATGATGTCACTGGTAGGCAGGCTTCTAAACTGTCCACAGCCCTGTCCTCCTCGGAGACACAGAGCGAGTAAGCGAGACAGAAACGGTGCCGTTTTATAATGAGCATCAGTGAGGATCAATTATATGAAGATAGGTTGAAAATAGGTGTAAAGTTAACTAAAATGTTTTCCCCCCACAATCGACACACAGGCAGAAACTTTTAACCCATTAAGACCTGAAGCCGATTCTACAAAATGTCTTCTAAATCCCAACAGTTTTCTGAAAAACGTATGTTTCTATGTCAGTGGTGCTCAAATCGTTGTCGGACCCTCAAAATGATATGTATTTGGCCGCGGACCCCCATCTCAAAATATTTCGTTCCAAGGACCCGAGATGCAAAGATTTGAGTTAAAAATGTTTGCTTTAAAACAATATATATTCAAAGATTTGCACACATTTAAAAAAAAAAAATCAAAAATAGCAGATCTACAAGCTCGTAGCGCGGCACTCGGTGATGCTATATATTAACACATTTTGCTGGGGACCCCCCTGAACCCCCCCCCCCCCCCCATGGACCCCTGGGGGTCCCCGGATCCCCACTTTGAACACAGTGTCCGGTTTACCTGCGTGTGCTGCGTGCTACAGCCTGCAGAGTCTCCGGCTGGCCCCGTGTGCAGGGAGCCCTCAGGGTTGTGCACTGGGTCGGCTGGTTTCTGGTAGCTGTGCTCACTGGTGATGTAGGTGTCTGGGAGGAGGAGGGGGGCGTCGGAGGGGGCGGGCGGCGGCGGGGGCTGCAGCTGGGGGAGGAGGGAGTCGAGGTGAGGCGGGGGCAAAGAAGAAGAAAGGCAAGGGTCCAGGAAGTGCAAGCAGTCGGGCAGGCCTCCCATTGGCTGGTGCTCGTCGGAGTTGACCCAGGAGCGCGCCCAGAGCTGCAGGCTGGGACTGTGGCAGTCCCTGGAGAGCAAACAAACACACACACACACACACGTTTTTATAACTATATTTTGTGAGGACATCAACCTTTTAGGACGACGATTTTATCAATTTAGATTTTGTTTATTTGCCATTCATAACTCTCTGGCTGCTAAGAACGAGTTATCACAAGTTAAAAAAAAATAATAAAAAAAAATGTTTTGGGGAGGAAAAATGTTCAGAACCCAATATATTGTGATCCGAAGATTTGCTGCTCCATTCACTTCTTGCTTAACTTATTACTTAAAAAGGCTGTATCTCGGCTCCTGTGTACTTTTTTCTTTTACTATGTATTTTTGGCCCAGACATGCTATTTTCAAAGGCAGACAATTAATGTCAACGAGGTCGCGATGACCTCGTTGAAACCACACAGTATAACCCTCAGTGATTAGCAATCATCAGGGGATCAATCATGATGGAGATAAATATTCTGTGACTACTTGAAAAAGGTAAGAACATCGAAAAATCGCTGGCAGTGGGCAAACGCGGCCAGAAATAAGTCTGGCAGCGAGAGAGTTATTAACTGTAACCCTAAAGCCGACAATAGCAGATCTACGAGCTTGTGCGTAGATCAGATATTTTTGGTGCGTAACCAAATATAAATAAATAAGGCAATGCTTCAACCACGTTGCATCGCAATGCGTTGTGAGCTTGTAGATCAGCTATTTTTGAAAACATTCCCCAAACATGAAACATTTGAGTACTTTTACTTTGATAATAATGTAGTACTTTCACTCAAGTAAAATATTGAATGCAAGCCGTTTTCTTGTAACATAGTATTTTTATATTGTGTGTGTGTGTGCGAGTGTGTGTGTGTGTGTGTGTGCTAATATGTCTTACTGTAG
The DNA here is from genome assembly GCF_963280865.1 of Gymnoscopelus braueri. Lineage (NCBI taxonomy): Eukaryota > Metazoa > Chordata > Actinopteri > Myctophiformes > Myctophidae > Gymnoscopelus > Gymnoscopelus braueri. The sequence goes on from NC_137605.1 coordinate 14,680,317, forward strand.
TATGTCCATCTTCAGGGTGAGACCGTGCAGGACGTGTTTGAGGCTGAACAGGTCTGCCAGCAGCTGGTGGGTGGAGACTATCCTCTGGCTGTTCTGCTTGGAGTAGTTCTCCGATAGGACGGACAGGCCGAACATGTGACCCTTCACCAACCAATCGCGGTCGTGACGGTACTTGGCACTGCACCTTTGGCCTGTGGGACATAATGTGAACAAAATGACTTCAAGAATATATTCAAGAGTATATAACATATCTCTGCTGTCGGTCAGAAACCAGCTATGTCCTAAATATTATACTTATTATACTTTCAGAAAATGAAAAGAAAACGTGTTTTTTCAACAACACAATACTGCCTCATCAAAGTTGGCATGGTGCCTTTATACATTGTCAGATTGAATGTGTCCTTATATTATCATCACTTTACCCAAATACAGCTCAGGTGGAGTTAGGAGGTTTTTGACCATTAACCCATTAAGACCTGAAGCCGATTCTACAAATGTCTTCTAATTCCCAACAGTATTCTGAGAAACGTATATATTTCTATATCAGTGGTGCTCAAACTTTTTCATGTCAAGGACCCCCAAAATGATGTATTTGGCCGCGGACCCCCATCTCAAAATGTTTTGTTCCAGGGACCCCCCAGAAGCAAAGATTTGATTTAAAAATGTTCGCTTTAAAACAATATATCTTCAAAGATTTGCACACATTTTCACGATTTAAAAAAAATAACAGATCTACAAGCTCGAGCTTGTAGATCTGCTATTTTTCAATAGCCAAAGTGTAAAATAATGCTTTTTGGCTCAAATCAAAAAGTGACACAGATGCGTTCCAGGTCTTAAAGGTAGGGTAAGTGATTTTCTTTGGTTAAAATAAGTGTTAAATAGCTCTATATTCTGATAGTACTCATTGCTATAGAGTGTTTGTTCAGTAAAAGGAGTCTCCATGTCTCTCCAGCTCTTTATAAAGCAGAAAATGCATTTTAGTTTCAGTTTCAGTTTCAATTTCCAATTTCATCCAATCAGGATAGAGAACTCAATCAGGATACAGATTAAACAAGTGAAATTGGAAGTGATGACACTAAGAAATGAGCAGGCAAAATTGGAACTGGAACACTATAAAAAATGAAGCTTAAAAATTGGTACTTTCTTCTGATTGGCTGAGATTTTGACACCTACCGGAAAATGTATTTTCCGTTTATTAAAGAGCTGGAGAGACGGGGAGACTCTTGTTACTGCGCGCGCGTGTGCGTTACCTGGAGGATCTCTGCAGATGTAACAGATGTACTGTTCTGGGATGCTGTCTTCCAGGAGACCCATGCACGCACTATGCTGCCAACACATACACTCCTCACACTACACACACACACACACACACACACACACACACACACACACACACACACACACACACACACACACACACACACACACACACACACACACACACACACACACACACACACACACACACACAGTTAGCATGAGGCAGGTCAATACTGTGGGTCAGTCAGTCAGGGTGATGTTGGCAGGGGTGGGGGGGGGGGGGGTCGTGGGGGTCACCTGGATCATGAAGCCGTTCTCCTCGTCCATCTGGCACACGCAGCGCACGATCTCCTGACTGGCCTCGCTGAGGTCCTCCTCCGGTGGGACGTCCTCCTCCTCCAGATCCAGCTCCAGTTCCTCTGTGCTGTACGGTAACGACTCTGTGGTGGAATCCTCAGGGAAATCTCCCTCCGACAGATCTGCCAGAACAACGACAACAATGATATTAACCCATTAAGACCTGGAACTGTGTCATTTTTAGATTTGAGCTAAAAAGCATTATTTTACACTTTTGGCTATTCAAAAATAGCAGATCTACAAGCTCATAGCGCGGCACCGAGTGCCGCGCTACGAGCTTGTAGATCTGCTATTTTTGAAAAATCGTGAAAATGTGTGCAAATCTTCTGAATATATATATTTTTAAAGCGATTTTTAACTCAAATCTTTGCTTCTGGGGGTCCCTGGAACAAAATATTTTGATGGGGGTCCGCGGCCAAAAACATATAATTTTGGGGGTCCTTGGCATGAAAAAAATTGAGCACCACTGATATAGAAACATAGGTTTTTCAGAATATTGTTGAGATTTAGGAGACATGTAGAATCGGCTTCAGGTCTCAATGGGTTAATAGAACGATATTGATATATCTTCTACAAGGAACAGTCGATGCAACAAAAAAAAACATTGCCTGCCCTGAACCTATTGTCTGAAACGCTGGCCGTACAGAGTAGCTAAACTTATGAGCTCATGGGTGACCGACCGCGCCTTTGCTGTGTCGCGGGCCCGAAGCCGTGGAACAGCATTCCCTTCTCGGTCAGATCTGCCTCCTCCAGGGGCGCCAACGGCCTAGTGGTTAAGGTGCATGGTATACCACATACAGGCTCTAATGCAGCCTGACAGCGAGTCGCAGGTTCGAAACCCGAGCATCTGTGTCATTTTAGATTTTAGCTATATATGAAGCAACAGAAGCGTTTTGAAAATCGTTCAAAACGCCCTCATTAAGTGATTCCCTCATTACACACACAGGGGTCTCGTAGAATCGGGGAAAAAATTATTGCAGCCAGTTGAAAATAGCATGTTTTGCCAAAAATACACTGTAAAACACAGGAGCCGAGATACAGAATATTTCCGCTATAGCCGGTTTTGGCACTCATTGTGTTAATATGTCGCCTTCCCGAAATGACTACTTGTGTGAATGGGAGGCTGCAGTGGTTGTGGTTGCATTAACTTTAGGAACGAGCTTCGTAAAGCTTTGTTACAGGTGAGACAAATATATTGTCCGTTCAACATGACAAACTTTTTTTTTAAATAAACTTGGAAACGGCACGTCGTGAGCTTGTAAGTGAGCTATTTTCGACACGTGCCACCATCGTGCGACGAAATATGAAATGGGCTTCATACAGGAAGTGTGGTTGTCTGGGGGGGGGGGGGGGGGGTACGTACTCTCTCCACTGAGGTCCACCTGCAGGATGGCACGGGGACAAACAAGGTGCTTAGAGGACGAGGAAGAGGCAGGCAGGGAGAAGGAGTTGCCGTGACGATGATGCAGAGACGAATGCTCCAGTAACGACAGTGACAGGTCGTCGTAGTTATGGTAGCCTGGGTCAGAACAGCCAAGCACACACACACACACACACACACACACACACACACACACACACACACACACACACACACACACACACACACACACACACACACACACAGACATTTAGATAATAGTTAATGTTACCTATTCACTTCGTGCCTCGTGGCACATAAGGCCTCTTTTGTAATACTTAGGGTAAACTTTGGGTCAATGCAGATGGAAAATTTCATATATGTTTGCTGCAAGTGTACAGTGACGAATAACCCAAAAACTAAAAACGAACATAGCGAGCTCACTATGTTACCAGCTGACCAACAAGAGAATTTTATTTGGCATCAATAACCAGGATATATTGGTTGGAACAGTCACTGTATGTTATTGTTGTCAGTCTGTCAGACAGCCAGTCTATGAGCTGTTGGTGAATTGTGGGTAATGTAGTTGTAGATGTATATTTACAGTGCTGCTTTGACTTTTTCTTCTTTTTCTTCTTCTTCTGTTTCAACTTGAACGGGTCTCTGTCTCTCCGATCTCTTCTGTCTTTCTTCCTCCCTGTGGACAGACAGACAGACTCCATTAGCAATCCGACAGACGGACAAGACTCAGTCAAACTCAGAGAGACAGATGGACACGGACGGACAGACACACACACACACACACACACACACACACACACACACACAGACCTAAACTCAGGTGCTTCGCGTCCATTTTCAGTCTCTTCTCCATCTTGATTAAACCTAGGAGGAGAGGTCAGAGGTCACACAGGTTCATCACTATCACAACCCCTTTGACTTATCGTTTATCAACCATTCTGTTGTCAACACAGACTATTGATTTGGTTTGTTCAACATGGTGACGTGTCAGCGTCTTCTCTCGGCGGTTTTCTGGGATGGGGGTCTGGGCAGGACGCACAGCGCTCCCAGCTGAACCTCTTCTCAACTTTAGCCACAGATTAACCCATGAAGACCTGGAACGCATCTGTGTCACTTTTAGATGTCTTTAGGCTATTCAAAAATAGCAGATATACAAGCTCATAGCGCGGCACCGAGTGCCGCGCTATGAGCTTGTAGATCTTTTTTTTTTTTTTAATCGTGAAATTTTTTTTTTCAAAAAATTGTTAGGATTTAGAAAACATTTTTAAGAATCGCCTCAGGTCTTAATGGGTTAATGTCACCCTCTGGGTCAACTGGCCAATCAAATCACTAGAGCAGTGGTTCTCAAACTTTTTTTTTTTTAATTTCAAGGACCCCCATAACTCTGAGAGTTTGCAAATGGGTCCATTTGGTTCCATTTGCACACTCTCAAGAGTTACAGACCTATGAGGGTCCATTTGGACACCCCTCAAGGAACCACGAGGATCCCCTGGACCCCCACTTTGAGAACCAGTGCACTAGAGCAGTGGTTTTCAAACCATTTTCATGCCAAGGACCCCTAAATTGATATACATTTGGCCGCGGACCCCCCATCTGAAAATGTTTTGTGCCAGCTGACCCCCCAGAAGCAAAGATTTGAGCTAAAAATGTTCGCTTTAAAAAAAACCACTTAGCCAAAGCTAAGTGGTTAAAATGTTAACCTCATTTAGCTGGGGACCCCCTGGTACCCCCCCCCCCCCCCCCAGGACCACTGGTGGTCCCCGGACCACTGGTTGAAAACCAGTGCACTAGAGAAATGGGGACTTTACATTCAGTGTGTATTTCCAGGCAACAGCTGATTACAATGATGCAATGCGACTTGATTACGAAACACAAGCGGAGATACGATTACACCCCCATGTACTTCGTTTGTCTGGCAAATAGCGACAAATGGCCTATTATCTGCACGCTCACGATGCATGCATCGCGTTGTAAGCTTGTAGATCTGCTATTCAAAACAAATGGAACGTCGCCAGGTTTAGGGAACTCTGGGCGATTGGACGAGCATTACAGAAACACCTTGGCGGACAAAGCTTTAACTGGCGATTCATTGTCACACAAACAAATTGCGATTGAATTTAGTTTTTTTTTTAAACAAAAAACGAACAAAAAAATAAGTACCTTTTCCTTCCGACTTTTAGGCTACGTAAACAAGAAATTCCACAAGGCAGATATGACAAATAACTTTAACCCATTAAGACCTGGAACGCATCTGTGTCACTTTTTGGTTTGAGCTAAAAAAGCATTATTTTACACTTTGGCTATTCAAAAATAGCAGATATACAAGCTCATAGCGCGGCAGCGAGTATTTGTATTCAAATATGTTAGCACTTTCACTTTTGGTACTTTAACAGATCCACCGCCAAGAACGTAGTCCTACGGTCCGTTAAATCCAACTGTTAAGCGCCGAGACCGTAGTCCTACGGTCCGGGTGTTTTTTCCTTTTTTTTTTTTTTTTCAATTTTCTAGGGGGACCATTTTCAGTGTAACACCACCCGAAGTCAACCGGAAGTGCGATCCCGTTTTTTGTTTCCCGTCGGCCTCCATTCTAAGTCGTACACAAAAACCCCTGTAAACCTATGTAGTTTTTCATCCTCGCATTTCCCATGTTAACATAAACGGTCAGAACTCAAACATGGCGGCTCCGTTTGACACGTGGTTTTCACTGGGAGATACAGTGGGATGTCGCGGATGTAAACAGACCTTGTACGGCTCAATCTTAAGGATTTTAACAAGATCTATGGCGACATGAAAAAAACTAAAAAAACACCTTGGCACTGGTGAGTACATTATGAGATTAACCTCTGGCGGTGGATGTGTTAAAGGAGTAGTTCACCCAAAAAATGACTTATTTTCTATCAATTGCACACCCCATGAAGCCTTGAATTCATGGATTTGTTTTTGTTTTTGTCGCATTCCTAAGCTAATAATTTGATTCCCGTCTCCTACCGACTAATGTATCTGGTAGGAGACACAAAGTAGATTCTTTGTGTCTCCTACCGGAAATACACACGGTCATCAAATTGTTGGCTTAGGAATGCGACAAAAACTAAAATAAATCCATGAATTCAAGGCTTCATGGGGCGTGCAATTGATATAAAATAAGTCATTTTTTGTATATTTTGATGCCAATACTTTTGTACTTTTACTCGAGTAAATTTTGAACGCTAGAAAATAGCGCTACTGAACGAGAACGTGAACGAATCATTTGAACGAATCATTGCCGTGAACGTGAACGAAATCGTTCGTTCACTGAAATGAACCTTTTTTCCCCATCACTACACTTCAATGTGATTAAACTGCTGGCTGGTACCTACCTGGCTGTAGAGGGTTGCTGAGCTGGCCGGGGTGGGGGTGAGGATGGGGGTGGGGGTGAGGATGGGGGTGGGGGTGGGGGTGTGGGTGGGACTGGGGGGGCTCCAGTCTCAGCTCCCTGGGGGGAGGAGGGGGGGAAAGCGCCAGGGAGGAGGGGTGAGGGGGGAGGGGAGGCAGGGAGGAGCACAGCTCCGCGCTGTTGTCCGAGCTCACAGACGTGGACGAGCGCTTCTTCTTCCCGGACGACCGGACCGTCGACCGCACGTCCTCCAGCTGGAAGGCCTGCGGAGAGAGCGCTACACACACACACACACACGATTTAGAGAAGTGATTCTCAACGGTGATGCACAACCTCAAAAGGTCTTGTATTTGGGCCCCCAAATAATTGCCAAAACCCTAAGATTGTATTGATATTATGAGATTAATACAAAAAAAAATGTTTTTCTTTTTAAACCTTTAAAACCTTGAAAAGAGAGTTTTCATTGTCATAGCGATAAATGGGAACTTCCCATCACGTATTGCAATGGGAAGAATATATTGTCTTGCAGAATAAAGCTACTGTTGTTCTGTATTGATGGTGTTTCTTATCATTTTTTCTTACAGTACTTTCCTTTTCTGTACCTGTAACTCCAACTCTTAACTGCTGTTCTGCCTCTGGGCGACTGACATTTCCCAGCGGGATCAATTAAGGTATCTATCCAAGTTGATAATTAAATGTATTTGTGGAATCCAACAGCGTCAAAAACAAAGCCTGCTTTCTCTTTTCTGTCCTGTTCCACCTGAACCCTGTGCTCCTCTCTCTCTCTCTTTCCTTCTCCCAATTTCCTCTCCTTCTCCTTATGTCCTCACTCCTTCTCCCAATGTCCTCACTCCCGTCCTCTCTCCTTCTCCTAATGTCCTCTCTCCAAGAACTCTCAACCAGAAGTCTCTCTCTCTCTCTCTGTAACAATGTCACTCTTCTTAAGGAGGAAGCAACAATACAGGCATTCACACAAAGGGAGTGTCATATACCCCCTGGCCAGGGCAGAACAGGCTTTGTTTATACAGGTGGCTTGTGGCCCTCTATCTCCTTATCGAAGGAGTGACCACTTCTGGCTACCCACAACAGTGGGTGTGGAGAAAAGGGAATCTCATAATAATATGCGTGCAATCGTGAAATGATGGATCAATATTTGACGGTCAAAAATATCGCCATAACAAGTATACTATCTCTGCTGTCGGGCAGAAACCAGCTTAAATACAAAATGATCATTTTTCAGGAAGTGAAAAAAAAAAAGTGGAGTTAGGAGGGTTTGTTCATCATTGATAAGAACAGCTGAATGGATCTCCAAGCTCACAATGAGGTTGGAGGTGGAGCCTGGAGTCAGCAAAACCAGCTAACTCCACCCCCCTTTGGTGGAGTTAAAGGGATACTTCACTTTAGGGCCGGGGACACATTTAAAAAATATATTAAAAATAAATGAAAAAAGTTATGGAAAATTCATGGCCCCCTCACGCATTAGAGTGTCCTACTAATGTGTGAGGGGGCCATGAATTTTCCATAACTTTTTTCATTTATTTTTAATATTTTTTTTAAATGTGTCCCCGGCCCGAGAGTGAAGTATCCCTTTAAGCTGGTTTAGCAGAAAGTTTGAGGATCCAATGGAGTTAGCTGGTTTTGTCTTTTTAATACTTTTCATTGGTTCAATATTGTTTTAACCAACACACAGACACAGTAAAGGGTGTTCAATAGCACTGATTTATGAAAAAAAATGAAAAAGCTCAAAAATGGAGTTGGCTGGTTTCTGCCCGGCAGCAACGCTATGTTAGTTAGTTACTTTAATCCAAGCTTGAAGACTATAGACCGATCGACTCCCACTGTGAGAAACAATGATTAACCTGTGCGTCCGCGCGTGTGTGTGTGTGTGTGTGTGTGAATAATGTATGCGTTGGGTGCATGCTATTTACACGAGGAGGAAGACACGGTCCGTCTCCTCTTGGAGTCGTGCAGCTCCAGAGCGGAGGCGAGAGTGGACGAGGGGGGCAGGGAGGCGGAGGTGGCCCGGGTCCGGACCACCCTGTCTGGGGACGGGGTCAGGGTGTGCTGCTGCTGCTGCTGCTGCCCGGGAGGACTGCTGCTGTGGTAGTACTTGAGGTGGTAGTCCAGCAGCTTGGCTTTGCGGAAGGACTTGGCGCAGCCGGGCAGCGTGCACTGGAACTGCCGGTGCTCCTCGCCGGAGGACGACGGAGGTTCGGGAGCGCGCAGAGACGACAGGACTGGTGGGGCGAGAGAGAGAAGAATAGACAATTTAGGCATTTTAGCCGTTGGTGGAAGAAGTACCGGTACTCAGATATTTTACCTAATAAAGGTAGCAATGGAAATACTCTGTTACGAGTAAAAGGCCTGTGTTCAGAAAGTTACTTGAGTAAAAGTACAAAGGTATTGGCATCGAAATATGCTTAAAGTATCAAAAGTAAAAGTACTAAAATGTTTGAAAATAGCTTTATGTATAAAATAGAGCTAAAGTGGTTAATGTATGTTTCATAATATAATAATTTATATCTGCAAAGTAACTAAAGTTTTCAAATAATTGCAGTGGAGTAAAAAGCACAATATTTGCCTCTGAGATGTAGTGGAGTAGAAGTACAAGTATTGAAAATACTCCAGTAAAGTAAAAGTACCTAAAAATGTGACGCTTTTATCCAGAGTGACTTACAATACACAAGGCAAATGATCACGCAAATAAGAGTGCAGAGAGAACAGTGTAGTAGTGCCTTAAATAAACTAGGATACCAGGTGAACAATGAACCTAGCATCTGTCTAAAACAACATTATTGGCTTAGGAATGCGACAAAAAAAATATATATATATCCATGAATTCAAGTCTCCAGGGGGTGACCAATCGATAGAAAAAGTAATTTTTTGGGTGAACTAATCGATAGTTTAAGTGGTTAACACATCGACCGCCAGAGGTTAATCTCATAATGTACTCACCAGTGCCAAGGTGTTTTTGTTGTTTTTTTGTTTTTTTCATGTCGCCATAGATCTTGTTAAAATCCTTAAGATTGAGCTCTACACGGTCTGTTTACATCCGCGAGATCTCCCTGTATCTCCCAGTGAAGATCGCGTGTCAAACGGGGTATCCATGTTGTAGTTAGAGCGGATTACGTTAAACAGTGAAATGCGAGGAGAAAAAACTACAGGAAGAGAATTGAGTTTCAGTTTCGTCTGTAGAATGGGAGCGGGCGTGATCGTCAAAACCGGATCCCAAATAATTCTATTTCCGGTCATCAAACCGGAAACGGAAGTGGATCAAAAAAATTCCGAAAGTGCACCCGGACCGCGCATGCGCGAAAAGACCGCAGCCCGTAGGGCTACGGTCTCGGCGCTTAACAGTTGGATTTAACGGACCGTAGGACTACGTTCTTGGCGGTTAATGTGTTAAAAGTTAGAAACATCAAAAAGGTCCCCTGAACAAGAGGCACTTAAAATGTCTGTGTCAAAGATGATGTGATAAGAAACATTCACATTTAAACCATGTAGCCTACATTCAAATGTTCTACACTCATTCAGTCATAGCAGTCTATGCTATGGAAGCCACAGGGGGGAGTGAGGTGAAGGTGGAAGTGCATACGGTACGTACTGGGTTCTCTGGCGTGTCTGTTGGCTTTGGGTGTCCTGATAGCAGAGCTCCTCACGCCCACAGCTGGAGACGACCACACAACAGGTTAAAAACCTACAGTATATTACTATTGCTGCTACTATCATCACTACTACTATAAATACTAACCCATTAAGACCTGAGGCGATAATGTTTTCTAAATCCTAACAGTTTTTTGAAAAACATTTTTCAAGATTTTTTCAAAAATAGCAGATCTACAAGCTCATAGAGCTTGCAGTCGGTGCCTCGCTATAAGCTTTGCCTCATGTAAAGTACTTTCAATTGCCTTTGTGTATGAGATGTGCAATACAAATAAACTTGCCATGCCTAGAAATGTTCTGAGGTTTCTATTCCTGTGGTGTCCAAGTATAAACCGGTTTAGGTGTTCGTATAGCTAGTCTCTGTCATGCTTAACGAACTCTCATGCCATCAACAACACAAGATGGAGGGGCAAAAACAGGAAGGCTGTTCTCACACTGCAATGCACCGTTTTGGATGCCTAGCTTTATGTGCACATGTACAGGTTCACTGTCAATAATTGACTTCACCAGCTTGCAGTAATTCAGAACATAATTCCCTCATATGAAGCAGACAGTTTGATACATATTCACGATTCAATGCAACGTCAAAACAGCAACAGATAGGCATGTAACAACGACGACGTATCTTTGTTGAGCTGAGCAGCTCGAGCATCCGTTTCACGACGGTTACCTGTGATAGGGGGCGGTGACTTCTCTTCTAGGACAATATAATTGGTCGAAAGGCTGTCAGTCACACGGTTCTGTTCCATGGCTGGCTGGGCTAGCGTTGTGGGCGGGGCCCAGGTGCAGTAGTTGTGGTGACTTGACTCCTCCCTTTCCGTTGATGCACCTGGTCACACACACACACACACACACACACACAGGTACACTCAATTCAAATCACTGGACTTAGTGTACAACTCTTACAATATCAACATGTCACAATATTCAAAATGCCAGAAGCAATCTATCTAGTCTCATATCACGATATATATTTTGACAACAGATTTTTCCTCCCTTATATTTTTGGCAGTATTGTTTGCATATTTGATGTTATATCATTATTTTTGTGACTTCAGTGTCTCACTTGGTGTCTGGGACGACGCAGGCTGTGGCGGACAGGGCTCACGGTGGGCGGGGTCAGAGGGCGGGTCGGAGGCGGGTGCTAGGCGCTGCGAGCGCCGCCTCTGGCTGCAGGTGAGAGAGCAGGAAGGGGCGGAGTCAGTGTGACCTGGAAGGAGAAGGAAAACGAGTGGAATTAGAGTCACAATTATTTTTATTGCCAGGTACTGTTATGTTTGCACACGCAACGCTTTTTCACTCCAAACTCCTCATTATGTCAGCGCTTGGTCGGGTGCGTCTTATTTCAGATGTTGTGGGAGTTCTATAGAAGTCTGTCACAGGGGTTCCCAAACCTTTCTATGGCCCAAGGACCCGCAAATTAGCCACAGCCTCTGACTGCGGCCCCCTATTGTGAAATGGCTTAACCCATTAAGACCTGAGGCCGATTCTACAAATGCCTTCTAAATCAGTAGTTCTCACACTTTCAAGATTTTTCAAAAATGTTCAAAAATAGCAGATGCACAAGCTCGCAGCGCGGCACGCACTGTGAGCTTGTATATCTGCTATTTTTGAAAAGGCAACGCAAAAAATCTAAAATGACACAGATGCTTTCCCGGTTTTAATGGGATAAAAAAAGATAAAACAAACATAGCAAAAATAGCCGATCTGCAAGTGTGATGGGAAATATTTATTGTCCATTCTGAATGAAGTCGATTACAATTCAGTTTAATTGTGGAATCCAACAGCCTCCAAAACAAGCATGTTTCTCTTGAATGTCCCAAGAGGGCCTAGCCTGACACTCAGCCTGAATTTTCATTTCGTTTCACTCCATTATTCAGTCTGAAAGCCCTCTCAATGCAGCGGAGTTCTGAGATGGGGGCGTGGCCAAAGTGGGACTCCACTATGAACCAACGCGATTGGTTCATACTGGATTGTCCCGATCCCGATTCGTCGTACAGATTTTCAACCGAGAAACACCCGCCTTCGAAAGCGTCACCAGACCCTGAATGCTAGGCAAAGGATTCAGGGGGTGGAGCCAGGCTAAAGAGGGCCTGTTCCCTGAGCCAAATACCTTTCCCTCTCTCACCGTGCTGTTGTCCCTCCAGGCTCTCCCAAAAAGAAGTCCCTCTCTGTAACAATGTCACCCTTCTTAAGGAGGAAGCACCAATACAGGAATCCACACACACAAAGGGGGTGTCATATACCCCCTGGCCAGGACGGAACCGACGGGCTTTGTTCATACAGGTTGCTTGTGGCCCTCTCTATCTCCTTATCAAAGGAGTGACACTTCTGGCTGCCCACAATAGTGGGTGTGGAGCAAATGGAATCTCATACAATCCATCATGAATCAAGATTTTACAGTATCCAATATCGCCATAACAGCAAGCTCACAGAGCGTCACATTGTGAGCTTGTTGATACATTTTCGAATATTTTAAATGTTTTGAAAATGTTTGAAAAATTATTCCACAAAGGCATGCTCAAAATAGGTAAATTGACACAATAATCTCATAAATAAATAAATACATTTATATATAACTGGTTCTCATGTTGCCCCCTTTAAAATCCACAGGTCTATGGGACTACTCTGAAACATGTTGAAAAAGGATGCTGAACAACATGTACATGTTAAAAAGGGGGCAGGGGAGTTGGAGGTTATGGACTTGGGGGACTTGGGGGGGTATGACGGCATGGGGGTGGGGTTTGGGGGTCATGGGGTGTGGGCAGGCGGTTGTGGGAGTGGGGGGGGGGGTATGGAGGTGGGGGAGTTGGGGGATACAGGGTATGGGGGGGGGGGATTATGCTGAGGGCGCTTCACACCTCCTCCCTCCCCTGCCCTTTTCTTGCACTTTAATATGCTTGAACTGTTCCTACCTGAACTGCTGTAGAAGTTGTTTACATGAAGTAATGTGGCAGCTACTGAAAAAATGCTGTTGGGAGTACCGTATATAATATACCAAGATCATATGCACATGTACATACGCTGATGTTCTCTTTTTTGCACTCCCTCTCTTCCTTTTTATAATTGTTATTACCTACGCTGCTGCATTGTCTGAAGGAAGCCGAACAAAAAAAAAGTGTACTCTTATGTACCTGTACACAAGATGTAACAATAAAGCACAAACTTGAAACTTAACGTAGGATGGGGCCAATTGCCCACAGGGTGCTTTTTTCCTAGTAGTTAGGAGAGAGAAACAGCACACACGCGCAGACAGACAGAAATTCCCTCACCTACAGTCTGTGGTAATGATGAACATAGCACCCATGATTAGAACATACCTGTGTTGTGTTTGTTGTCTGTGGTGAAGGGGGGCGTGTCAGAGTCTGACTGAGGCTCATCCTTCACTGAACTTCCACTGCTCACACACCCTGCTGCCGAGACGCCCTGACACACACACACACACACACACACACACACACACACACGTACGTACGTGAGTATTTTCACAGTGTCAACACCCTCAATCAGGGATAAACGGTAACATTTGCACACTCTCTGGGTTAACTTAACACTGAGGATGTTGTCCTCAGTGTTGCATCTAGGGGCGCAAATTGGTAGGTACCGGACGATTCAATTCCGCTTCCGAGGGCTACGATTCAATTGCGATGATTGCGATTCGCGATTAATTTGCTTCCATTATCTTTTATTGAAAATAAAAACTAATGGAAGAGATGTGTCACTGTCAGCTGGAAGGTTATATTTGCCAACATCAACAATTGCAGAAAACCAACAAGAAATGAAACAAGTCCTTTTTTGTAAAATAATACTGACTTATAACTAGGGGTGCACATAACTGGTGCGCAGGTGTGCATGCGCACCCAAAATAAATAATGCGCGGCACATCAGACGACGCGAGGCGCTTTTGCGTACCAACAGCTGGGACAGGAATTTCCAAGCTTTTATTTTTTAGCAAAACTAAAAAATAAAAGCCTGGAGACCGAGGCTAGGAATTTACTTCCTGAAGCCATACTCACACAATCACGCTAAAGCACGCGTCGGCCCCATGTACAGCCATTAGGCGCAGGGGACGCATGCTGCGCGTGATTGTGTGAGTGTTGCCTCACAGCGAGTGTTGCGACTTCACACGACTCGCAGCTCGCTGCACGCAGCCAGCAGCGGCTGTTAGAGGCACTCGTCACCGATGATGAACGCACCGTAATGGTGCAAAATATGCCGTGAACGTCCCAATCTGGCGGATAAAAGCAGCGCAGCACAGGGCACCAACCTTGGGGGGTTCATCAAACGGCGTGGGAAAAAAAGAAACGGCGATAACCGATTTTTGACATTTGTGAATCCATGTCCGAATCGCGATTAATTGTTGAATCGATTATATTTCCCACCCCTAGTCGCATCCATTCCTACAGGAATTAATCTTTCAAGATAAAAGTGGTGGAGCACCGGAGAGAAGAATCTGGAGATTTGTTCTAGAGGGGAAAAAGGAGGGGACCAAGTATAGACCCATGGGGGAGCATATGGGGTTTAAATGGTTTAAACGCCAGGGTTAATGCGGTTAACCACCCATAGTTGACTACCGGGGGGATTGTGGGCGGGTCTTTATGCTCTCCCTCTCGTCTTTTTCCCCCGTCTCGCTCTTCGTCGCCCTCGTCCTCCTCCGTCTCGTCATCGTCATCGTCATCATCATCATCATCTTCGTCGCCCTGGATGTCGGGCCTGAGGCGGCTGCTGTTGTTGCTGGTCCGCGGCTTACTGGAGTTACTGGAGCGACTGGCTGTGGCTGCCTTCACCAGAGCTACCCAGTCCTGATGGAAGCAACGCAATTCACATGAATACACACTGTTCATAACACAGCAGAGGAGAGGATTGATTGAATACATTATTATTAAAATGTAAACAGCACAGAGGTACAATATAACATTTAGGGTAAAAGGATAACACCAAAAAGTCATGGGGACCTGTTTCCATTGTGGTATGTATTCAATTCATTCAACAGGGCATAGTATATTAATTCTTTCAGTGCCATTTTTATTTATGGAAGTTTGGTTCTGAGTGCCACAGACAAAATTCATTGTAAAAAAAAAAGTGCTTAGGAGCCGAGATACAGCCTTTTTCAGTAAGAAGTTAAACAAGAAGTGAATGGAGCAGCAAATCTTCAAATCATCATATCTTGGGTTCTGAACAATTATAAAAAATAGTTTTTTTTCATTGTTTTTTTCATGACGTCTTAGACGTCACGTGGCGCTCAGGGCGCTACAGGCCATGACGTCTTAGACGTCATGTGGCACTGAATGAGTTAACGCATTAATGCACGTCATCAATAAATAGCTATATTTTACAGAGGAGAAAAGGGAGAGGAGAGGAGAGAAAAGCAGAGGAGAGGGTAGGGGAGGACCACGGTCCCTCAGAAAGGCAGCAGTTAAAATTCGCTGACCTGTCCCTTGGCGTCCTCTGGCATGGACTTGATGTGGATTCTCTTCACACTGCGCACCACACCATCATAGAACTGCACACGGTACATACCTGCACAACACACATGTACATACACACACAGTTTAACCCATTAAGACCTGGAACGCATCTGTGTCACTTTTTGATTTGAGCTAAAAAAGTATTATTTTACACTTTGGGCTATTCAAAAATAACAGATCTACAAGCTCGTAAGTGCCGCGCTACGAGCTTGTAGATCTGCTATTTTTGAAAAATCGTGAAAATGTGTGCAAATTTTTGAATATATATATCTTTAAAGTGAACATTTTTAACTCAAATCTTTGCTTCTGGGACCCCCTGGAACAACATATTTTGAGATGGGGTGGGGGGTCCGCGGCCAAATACATATCATTTTGGGGGTCCTTGACATGAAAAGGTTTGAGCACCACTGATATAGAAACATACGGTTTTTTTTTCAGAATACTGTTGGGATTTAGAAGACATTTTGTAGAAATCGGCTTCAGGTCTTAAATGGGTTGAGATATTTTCTGAGTAGCCCCCAGGAGTACCGCAGAGTACCCCTAGGGGTAAAAACCCCATTTGAGAAACACCGCCCTAACTATATCCTGTAGTTAGATTTAGGCTAAGTTTAATTAGGCTAACTGTAGTTCGCTAGTGCTCACCCTCTTTGTTCACAGCTTCGATCTTTGCAGGGTAGTAGCGACAGTCTGTCCAGCGAGCCAGAACCTCCTCACCATCTCGCAACTCCTGCATAAAGGCATATTTATGTATCACCAAAAAAACAAGCCGGTCAATCCAACAACGTGTGAGAGTTCAATCACAGTGTCAGACGATGTTTCAAAGTTTGCATGATATCAACAAGCCTCGATGCATTGGCAAGATGCATCTCAATCAGTGGTGTAAAGTAACTAAGTACATTTACTTAAGTACTGTACTTAAGTAAAATGTTGAGGTATTTTTAACTTTACTGGAGTATTTCCAATTGTCAGTACTTTTACTTCTACTCCACTACATCTCGGAGGCAAATGTTGTACTTTTACTCCTCTACAATTATTTGAAAACTTTAGTTACTAGTTACTTTGCAGATATACACTATTACATTATAAAACATACATTAACCCCTTTAGCCCTATTTCATACCTAGGCTATTTGAAAATAGCAGATCTACAAGCTCACAACGCGTCGCATCGCGACGCGTTGTGAGCTTGTAGATCGGCTATTTTCAAACATTATAGTACTTTTGTACATTTTGATACCAATACTTTTTTACTTTTTACTGTAAATTTTGAATCCCGGACTTTGACTTGTAACGGAGTACTTCTACATTGCAGTATTAATACTTTTACTTAAGTAAAACATTTGAGTACTTTTTCCACCACTGATCTCAATACATGAGACATCTGTGTTTGTTTTGTGTGTATATTTGTTAAGGTTCTACCTGTAAAGGAAAGACACTGGATGTTTGTGTGTGACAGTGTGCGTATGCATGTCGTACAGTCTTGTTGTTGTCGTCGTCCTTGTTTAGCCCGTCCTTGCGGAGCGAGGGTCTTTCAAGAGGGCGGAGACGGCTGCTGTCCCAGGAGATCCACTCATCGTAGCGATGGCTCCAGCGCTCAAAATGCACCAGCAGCTTGCCGTCCTCTGGTTCCAGCTTCTCTATATGGGCTGGGTACCTGAACCACACAACACACACACACAGAGAAATGATACAGCGTTGAGTGAACCTAATGGAAGTTATTTTCTACAAGGAGTGGAGAATTAACCACGTAAACCCTATATACCTAGTTGAACTGGGGTCCCCAGGGCTCTATACTAGGGGCGTACCCCCCCCCCCCCATCTACAATAATATCTCTGTTGAAAACAGCAGATCTACAACTTCACAACGAAGCGCGTTGCAACTGCAGATCTTCAAGCTCACAACGCAATGCACTCCGTTGTGAAATTGCTTTTCGCCGAATGCTTGCCCCAGAATAGGGACACTTAAGTTAGATGTGGTTTAATGCTCCAAAGAAGAAACAAATTGGGTCCAAAAGATAAAAAACCTCTGCTTCGTTGTGTCCCGTGATTTCCTGTCCTTTTCAAAAGTTGTATTGATCCTACTATCACTAGCACCAAGGGAGACGTGAGCGGCTTTGCAGAGAACCCGCTATTGTGTGAACAGTACTGTATATCTGTCTCATTTGGCACAACAGTACAGTTCTGGTGTGAACTAGGCTTGAGACCATTTTGGGGGATTTACCATAGCTAGTTCAACAACTTAACCCATTAAGGCCTGAGGTTCCGATTCTACAAAGTGTCTTCTAAATCCTAACAGTTTAAAAAAAAAAAATCAGTGTTTCTCAAACTTTTTCATGTCAAGAACCCCAAAATGATATGTATTTAGCTGCGGACCCCCCATCTCAAAATATTTTGTTCCAGGGATCCCCAGAAGCAAAGATTTGAGTTTCCAATGTTTGCTTTAAAAATATCTATTCAAAGATTTGCACAAATGTTCTTGATTTTTCAAAAATAGCAGATCTACAACGCGTGCCGCGCTATGAGCTTGTATATCTGCAATTTTTTTTTTTAGCCAAAGTGTAAAATAATGCTTTTTAGCTTAAAAAAAGTGACACAGGGTCTCATTTTATACTTCATCGAACGATGGTCTCACGCAGTGAACATAGACAGTCTACAAGTTCACAACGCATTGTGATGTAGAGCCATTTTTTGCCCAATAATGACATGCCTAAAACAGGGATACCAGGTTGAAATTGGTTACAGAGTTTTAAAGTGTTAAAAGGCAAGGGGGTTTCCGTTTCCTCCTCACACTCTGGTGTTTACATACCCCGGGCAAACACGAAGGAGTGAAGATCAACAAAACAATGGAACATTGTATTATGGAGCTGTCAGAGGCTATATTCAGTGAATCAATAGTCCAAAAGCTGGCCTGTATGCTGCAATTAACCTTGTTCCCAGGCGTTCACATCTTAGTCATAAAACAAACTGTCTCCTGTCTCTGTCAGGACCATGTATAAGTTGCAAAGAGTACGCCGGCCTGGCTTCAGGCTTACTCCTTTGAAGATATTATAAGAAAGTCAGGGAGTGAAGTTAGGTACAGAGATTTCTACCACAGCTGTAATAATTTCCCCTGCGAGAAGCTTCACTAGTACTACACAACGCCCTAGTGAGAGGTCATAATCTCCCACTCTGCATCACTGCGCCATTTCTTATGTTTCCATAAATAATACCACAGTTTGCTGGACTCAAATGTTGTTATAACAATTGTCATGGGCACCGTCATGCCAATTCAATTAACTCATACTTTGTCACCACACTATCTCTAATGTTGTGTATATTACCAATAGGATTATGGTCACGTTTATAATTCTATCTATGGTAATACTCCAGTGTTAGTGCCATACCATTTCTTCAGGTAGTCCTGTGCTTCCACTTTGGCTCCCACCTCAAAACTGATTCCAGGTCTGTTGGGGGGTTTTCTGCTCATTTTGCCTGGTTCACAACAGATAATTACAAGATATAAATTACAGATAAGACAAGAGGACTACAAGTCAATAGATCACCCACATACTGTGTTCCTTCCTGAGTAACAAAATATATCCCCTGATGACACTAAAATGGCTGTTTTTATTTTTTTCACGAGAAATTACAATGTCATGTAAAGATAATGGGACCACAATGGAAACAAGTCCCCAGGACTTTTTTAGGCCAAGCTTTTGACTGTACCTCGTGCTGTATAGTACATGTCTGTCTAATAAAGTATTCAATCAATCAATCAATAACCACCATGTATATGCTACTATGTCATTCTGAAGTGAACTGCAGAAAATTTCAACATTTGTTTAAAAAAAAAAAATCAGCATGAGCTGATTCAAGAAGATCACTAAGAAATCAAACTGAGGGTGCCTGGCGCAGGCAGTTAATCCCCCAGACAATGTGCTCCCTTGCAAGAGCAATGACCCAGATTCAAATGCGACCCATCATTCAACAGAATAAATACACCATGTTACCAAATCATCATGAACTTTATGACTTGACTGTAACATGGCTATATTGGTTTTATACAACAACAATTGAGTTGGCAAACATATTATCTCTCCTGAGGTATTTCAGTGAGCTTTTTCTTTGCTTGTTAACTCTGATACAGAGCATTAGAGTTAAAAGGTAAATGGCGCATTTATATAGCGCTTTTATCCAAAGCGCTTTACATAGATTCACCCATTCACACACACATTCACACACACACACCGATGGAGGAGGAAACCATGCAAGGCACCAACCTGCTCATCGGGAGCAATTCGGGGTTCAGCGTCTTGCTCAAGGACACTTCAACACTAACTCTGGGGGAGCCCGGGATCGAACTGGGAACCTCACGGTTCCCATCCGTCCGCTCTGCCACTGCCACCCCGTTCTGCTCAGCGTTACTTGTGGACTAGCTAGCAATGTGTTGGCAGTCTGTGTTGTACTGCATGTTATGTCACTTATGTGTATGTTATGTGTGTGTAATATTGTATGTGTGCACTGTATATGACATAATAATACTATATTGTCACTGTATATGTTTAACCCATTAAGGACCGGGAAAGCATCCGTGTCATTTTGGATTTTTGCGTTGGCTATTCAAAAATGGCTCACAAGCAATGTACTTGCTTATTTAGGCTTGCTTCCAGCTTTTTTAAATTATTATTTAAACCAGTGGTTCTCATATATTTCATGAAAATGTTTTCTGCCAGGGAGCTTTTCTGTTAGAAGTATTTATTTTTTTATATTCCAAATTTTATTGCAAGAGTTTTTGAAAATAGCCGATCTACAAGCTCGCATCGCGACGCGTTGTGAGCTTGTATATTTACTATTTTCAAACAGCCAATGCATATATAGGTTACTTTAGAGTGCTCATGTGGCCTATAGTTGCTTCTTTTGGGCTTGTTTTCCTAGACCTGGTTGCTTGTTTCTCTCACAAAATATGGCAACAGTCACTGAACCAGAATAACGTTAACCAGTTAACACTTCAGGCTGAGTTAGCTTAGCCAGGGTTCCAACTGTTAGCTAGCAATAACCATACAGACAGTTCAGTCTTGTCCCGTTTACATTCATTCGGATCAGTGTCTGTCAAACTGATCAGCTGCTTGTAACATAATACAGTTTAATTCATTATGTTGTCAATATAGATTGATAGATGTATTCATTTAAACAGGGCTGACTGAGCCTGTTGGTAAACGGATCATAGTGTACTAACATTAACAGCACATTCCAGATGAGACCTTTGTGTATGCAGCCAGTTCTCCAGAAGTATTGACCTAAACATGCCAATGTATCACCATGCTACTATTAATCCTGTGCAGATTGGCCACTAAATGGCAGTTGGAACCATGCTAACCTTAACGCTGTGTGCACTGTGCAGGTTAGCCACTGATCTGCCAGTTAGCACCATGCTAACCGTAACACTGTGCAGGTTAGCCACTGATCTGCCAGTTAGCACCATGCTAACCTTAGAACTGTGCAGGTTAGCCACTGATCTGCCAGTTAGCACCATGCTAACCGTAATGCTGTGTGCAGGTTAGCCACTGATCGTGCCAGCAGTTAGCAACCAAATAGCCATTGACCTGCCAGTTAGCACCATGCTAACCATAGAACTGTGCAGGTTCGCCACTGATCTGCCAGTTAGCACCATGCTAACCTTAGAACTGTGCAGGTTCGCCACTGATCTGCCAGTTAGCACCATGCTAACGCCGCTAGCTAAAGCTCCAGCAGGCAGCCAGCCAGCTAATAGGCAGGCAAAGTTTGTGACTGTGTCAACCATTCATTGGTTTGAGGTTTGTTTGTTTCTCTCTTTCTTTCTCTCTCCCTCCCTCTCTCTCTCTCTCTCTACATGCCATGCAGGTGTTGCTTTACCTTTGCGGACACATTTGAAACGGCTCAACGGGACACAGATTGTTGCAGAAGTCAACCTTCAACCAGCGGTCCGTTTCTTCTCTGCAAGAAGAAAACCTCAGCAGCACCAAGCAGTGTTGCCAGGTGTTGGGAGAGAAACAAGCAACCGGGTCTATGAAAACAAGCCCAACAATAGCCGATCTACAAGCTCACAACGCGACGTGAGCTTGTAGATCTGCTTTCCTAAAAAATTGTGGAGAAAAGGTGAACACAAATTTGGTGGCACAAAACATTTTCAGATGGGGGTCAAGGGACAAATACATATTAATTTGGGGGTCCATGACATTAAAATATTTGAGAACCACTGGTTTTAAAAAAAACATTTGGTCTTGTTTCCCCCGCACAAATTAGCTACTGCACTTAAGAAACAAGCCCCAAAAAACCGCAACCCGCAACTATTTACAATTATTTACAAGCAACTAAACCAAAGCAACAAAAACAAGGCCAAAGTTGCTTATAATAAGCAGACATGGCAACGCTGGCACCAAGTTAAGTGACGTCACCCCGTCCGGTCCCTCGGTATACGTGGGAGGGTCACGTGACCAGTCTAAAGGTGGGAAGTCCATCATAAGTCTATTCACTTTGCAGCTTGCAGATCCGGTCTAGAGAGGATACGAAAATAGCCTGTGAGTGAGTTTGTGTGCATAGAGATTACCGGATACAGTAGGCGGGTTCTATACCGGATCTGAGCCCTGAACGGTAAATAGAAACCAGAAGCCTTAGTTGGCGATGCGAGGTTAGACGTAAACAGAGAAGCTTTACCAAATATAAACAGTCTATGGATTTTGATCATTTTTGCCTAATGCAAATGTGGCTAATTACCTAAAACCTGTAATACAAAAGCTTTATAGTTTGTAGTTTCTGTGTGATGCGTTTTGTAAATAAATAAATGTAAACTCAGGGAGGACAGTGCTGGAAGTAAGTGGTAAAGTATTAGAGCTTCACACATACTGTGAATGGAGATGCTGGCTGAATGATTGACTGACACACACACACACACACACACACACACACACACACGCACACACACACACGCACACACAGTACACGTGTTTCTGAAGTGTAAAGTAAACAGTTTTGTTTTATTTGCTTTGTAGTGTCTTGCAGATGTGGTATTTGCGGTATTTTACATTTTTGAAAATTACATGGCCGAAATAGAGACAGGGTTAATGTGGTTAATAACTAGCTGTAGAATATACAACTCTCGCAGACGTATTTATGATTCTGACGTTTTCAATCTACGAGAGTTGTAGGGTTCACGCCCCATGGACACAGGGACTTTCTGCACTATGCCCCGTAGACACTCCAAACATGTAAACATTGAAAATAAAGGTGCTTACCCCAAAGCCCCAAATGTTAACTCTCGCTACGGGGTAGTAGTTTAATGTAATAATCCATATATTTCAATAAAGAAGTGTTTTAATGCCGTCTGTGGTCGAACGCCATTTTTTCACCCTCGTTTACTTCCTGTTTACATTGAGTGTAAATCCGGGTTTCACCGGATGCGCCCCGTCACTACCCGTCACTACCGCCCATTGGGAACTTCCGACAGAATCGGCCACAGACGGCATTAAAACACTTCTTTATTGAAATATATTACATTAAACTCCCGCGTAGAGACAGTTAACATCGGGCTTGGGGGTAAGCACCTTTATTTTCAATTTGTACATGTTTGGAGTGTCTACGGGGCATAGTGCAGAAAGTCCCTGTGTCCATGGGGCGTGAACCCTACAACTCTCGTAGATTGAAAACGTCAGAATCATAAATACGTCTACGAGAGTTGTATTCTACAGCTAGTTAATAACTAGTAATATGTCATCATGTCATGCCCCTTCTGACAATACTGATGCACTGTGTGTGTGTGTGTGTGTGTGTGTGTGTGTGTGTGTGTGTGTGTGTGTGTGTGTGTGTGTGTGTGTGTGTGTGTGTGTGTGTGTGTGTGTGTGTGTGTGTGGTGAACCTAAGCACCTTAAGCACTAGGACCAATGGACAAACTGTTATTTCTCTTATATTGTTGCTATTCTTTGATTATTAATTTCCCCCCCTATTAATTCTTGTTGTATATTATGATTTACTATGATTATAATTCCTACAATGTCAGAGGACAGAACAAAAATATGTTTCCGGAAACTTTCTGCCCTACAAAGCCAAAGTGCAGTAACTACGTTTTTGGACACACACCGACTTATTTGTGTATCCAAAGCCTTCGTGATTTTGGGGGATAAACAATTACCTCAAGAACAGATTTAACATTTGAGTAATATCACTATCTGTGACAGGGTCCCCACGGTCATGAAATTCCTGGAAATATTTTGAAATTGAAAAAAAAAAAATCCAGTACTGGAAAAGTTTGGGAATTGATCAAAGGTCCTGGAATGTATCAAGGGTCCTGGAAAAATATTTGGCTATGCATTGTTTTTGGCTATTGATTTTGTTAATACAAAACATTTTCATAAACATTACACGAAATATGTAACATAAGTAGTTTTTCGCCGAACGGGCTGTGTGATGGCATATATTATTTAAATAAAATAAGTCATACGGATGCCATAATGAGTCTTCCAGTGAGCTATGCCCTAATTTTGCACGAAATTTTGAATGAAATTGTACTTTTCTATATTCTATGCTTTATTTTTGCTACACTGCCTATCTTTGGGCATTCTACATAGGAGTAAGAGACACATTATTGCGCTGAATGATTGTTATATAGGCCTGGAAATTGGGCTAAATATTCTGGAAAAGTTTTGGAAAAGTTTTGGAAATTCATTGCTAAAAATGTGTGGGGACCCTGCTGTGACATATATATATATAGATATATTTTTTGTCTGACCAGTTGAAACACTTTTAAACCCATTCATCAGGTTTTTTTCCCGTAGTTACTGCTCTTTGTCTTTGTAGGACAGCGTACCATACACAGTGTAACAATATTAAGCAACATTGAACTTGAACCTTGAACCTTGGTGTGCAGGGATGGGAATTGATAATATATTCATATTATTACGATAGCATGATACTATTGATATTGATAGTCAATACCAGTGGCATTAACGATTCTGCTTATTGGTCCAATTCTTTGTCGATTCCTGATACATTTTCAGTGTGGAAAAAGGGTAGGCCTGCACTGGTTTTCAACTCTTTTATTTATTATCTCTGACACGCACGCACACACACACACACACACACACACACACACACACACACACACACACACCCTCTTCTAGACGGCTCGGACCCTATGTGTGACACCGTAAAAAGACATGCATACCTACCCGAAATGTTTTGAACATTACACTCTGGATAAGAGTGTCTGCCAAATACTAAATAAATTATAATTGTAATTTGCAACATTTTAAAATTAATAGCGGTGCTCCATATCTTTACCTTTGCAGCAGCATGGACACATGACACCATTGTGTTGCAATGAGCAACTGTCAGAAAAAACATGCCGGCATTAATAAAAAAGAATTGATCAGCTTGGAGGCATACATTGTCGATGTTCCGATAATCTCCATATTTTTTGTGTGAATAAAACATTATTTTAACCAGTCTGGTATGGTAAGAGTATGTTAATACAATATCTAATAATCAATAGAAATATATCTGTACAAATATGTTTGTCAATTGAGAATTCAATAAACAGGTTTTAAAATATTTATAATAATAATAATCAATAACTAAAACAAATGCGGTGGTTGTAGTTGGTCTTACCTGCTCTTCCAGAAAGATCCTTAAAAATTTTCATATTTTTTTAAAACACTTTCAAAAACAGTGGAAATAGCAGATCTACAAGGCATGGATCGTCTATTTACACTATTTAATGTTTTTTTTTAAAAGTATAAAGTCATTGCCCTGTGCAACCTTTATTTACGGTAGCCTAAAGGCCAAACAAATGTATGTTTTATCCATAATGTTCCAATGTTCAACAGCAGATACACAATGATCTTTAATCGGTTATTTGAGTGACAATTTATCATCAAGTACAATTTCTTAATCGTGACAGCCCTAATTTACTAGTCTCTTCTACTTGCTTCTGATCACTCTGTTTCAGTGGTGGAAAAAGTATTAAAATGTTTTACTTAAGTAAAAGTATCAATACTGCAATATAGAAGTACTCCATTACAAGTAAAAGTCCGGAATTCTAAATTTACTTGAGTAAAAGTACAAAAGTATTGGTATAAAAATGTACTTAAAGTACCAAAAGTAAAAGTACTAAAATGTTTGAAAATAGCAGATCTACAAGCTCACAACACGTCGCGATGCGACGCGTTGTGAGTTTGTAGATCGGTTTGTAGATCAGCCTAGGTATAAAATAGGGCTAAAGTGGTTAATGTATGTTTTATAATGTAATAATTTATATCTGCAAAGTAACTAGTAACTAGTTTTCAAATAATTGTAGTGGAGTAAAAGTACAATATTTGCCTCTGAGATGTAGTGGAGTAGAAGTAACAATTGGAAATACTCCAGTAAAGCAAAAGTACCTCAAAATTGTACTTAAGTACAGTACTTGAGTAAATGTACTTAGTTACTTTACACCACTGCTCTGTTTGCATTTCCCTCAGAGGATGAAGATGCGCGCGCTGGGAGTTGACGTTGTGAGGATGATGATGGCGGTGCGTGTGCAGGGTGATCACGCTGTGAGGCTGTGCTCCTCAAGGAGGTCCCTGCGTTGGACAGGACGTCCGCTGACACACACCTCCTCCTCCTCCTCCCGCTCCTCCTGTTCTGTCCCGCCCCCGTCCCCGCCCCCCTACGAGGCGGTCATCTTCGACATGTATGGAGTCCTCCTGCCATCGCCTGTCGCTTTGGCAACAGGTTGTACCAAATGGAGCATGATAATATTTCTGCTACACAGTACACACACACAACTGTTAAAAAGCCTTCGCACACCAGATTAAAATGTCTTGGTGACAGGTGTGTACGTGAAGCAAACAATGAAGCAAACCCTTTTATTTAATGTATTGATTGAATACTTTATTATTCCGAAACGTAAACAGCACATGGTACTGTAAGACATTAAGGGCCCTATTTTGCGTGTCGTAAGTACCAGAGCCTTCTATTAGAGAGTTGCGCCAATGAGGGGTCAGAAACAGCGTCGGTCACGTGGTTCATGTAGCTGGAAATAGTGGCAAGGAGCCGTCGACTTCAATGCATTCCATGAACTTCCGGTTTAGGGATTTGTCACTATTCGCCAATGTATGTGTATGTAGAAGACCTGGCCCGAAGAAGTGAACGGAGTTGGCGTAACTCTCTAATAGATGGCACTGGTAAGTACCAGTTCTTATGACTTAACTTATGACCTGAAGGCGTGGCCAATGCTGTTTCGTATTTTGAGTGGCCAAACAGCATTGGCCACACCTCCAGGTCTCAAGTTAAGTCATCAGACCAGGGGTCTATTCCACGAAAGCGGAATTAAATTATCCTGGTTTGAAAGGCAAATCCAGGTTTGACAAGCCTGCGCTGTTCAGCCTGGTTTATTCAGTTCCACGAACGCCAAGCCGGGCTGAGAAGGAGAGGTTTGTCGAGCCAGGATCGTTAAACCAGGCTGAATATGAGTTCACATATTCCTATAAAAGACCATGAAAGTCGATAGCAGAATCCTTGAACTTGACCAATCATGGAGCCCAAAACCAGAGCAGCGTTCTTCTCTGTGGCTGAACAGCAGCACTGCAGCAGCTCATGGAATCATACAAGGAAGTAAAATGTATAATAAGCAAGAGAGGAAACACAGCCGCAATAAATATAGATCCAGGGAGAAAGCTTGGCAAAGTATTGCAGACAAATTAAATGCACAAGTTGTCCAAAAATATGCAATTAATTTATATACAAATCCATAAATATATAATTCAGTTAGGCTTAAACATAAGGAGTTTAAATGAATGTTGGAATTATAATTACACACTAGAATAAATTTCTAATTTCTAAAATCGAAGATCTACAAGTGAAAAGCTTGCCTTTTGGCGGCCGGGGGTCAACGGGGGGCCGGGGGTCAACGGGGGTCCGGGAGTACCCGGCCCCCCGTGTACTCCCGGACCCCCGTTGACCCCCAACAGAGGTCCGGGGTATACGGGGGTCCACGGGGTCGGGGGTCCGGAGGTACACAGGGGGCCGGGGGTCCACGGGGCGGGGGTCCATGTGGGCGGGGGTCCATGGGGGGCCGGGGACCCCCGGCCGCCATAAGACAAAAACATTTCGGGCTTGTAGATCTTCGATTTTCGCATAAGAATTGAATAAGTGTGGAAAAACTTATTGGTTTATGATTGGAGTCATTGGACTAACAGCTATTTCACAAAACTTGAAGAACAAGGCACTGGATTAATAAAGCTTGGCTGTTAGCCTGGTCCGGACCAGGCTAACTTCACAGCTAAATTGCCATGGTAACTAAGGCAGGATTGCTTCAATTTTCTTTTGTGAAACAGGATCATGGATAAACATATCCAGGTTTACTGGCTAAGTTAATCTGCTGAGCTAACTCAGCTTTCGTGGAACCGATTCCTGGATAATTTGAGCCAGGATAGCCGATTAAACCCGGTTTATCCCTAATCCAGGTTTCGTGGAATAGACCCCTGGTACTTAAGACACGCAAAATAGGGCCCTAAGGCTAAAAGGACAACACAAAAAAAAGGTCCTGGGGACTTGTTTCCATTGTGTTCCTTTGTATTCAATTCATCAACATGGCATAAGAAATTAACACAATAATGCATGTCATCAACAAATACAAGCACTATACAATGATCATAGGAAAACAGCACCTGCACACTGTCTGACTTGCACAGTACAAGAGAGAATGTATTAAAGGACGCAATGTTTCGGTCACCAAGATGTGGTGGGTTTCGGTCACGCACGCACGCACGCACGCACGCACACACAGGGGCGTAGCACCAAATTCTGGGCTCTGGGGACAAAGATTCACTGTGGGCCCCCCTATGATTTTTTTTTCTTTAAAAAAGACAAAAAGAAAATATATATATATTTTTTTTTGGGCCCTAGTAACTCAGTCCCACTTACACCCCCCCATGTGACGCCCCTGCACACACACACACACACACACACACACACACACACACACACACACAAACACAAGTTAAGTTAAGACATATTGGTATTGTCAAAATGAAGCTTTTTAGATTATTGGAAATCAGATAGCCTTCTCGATTATTTGATTAATTGTAAACATAATCGATAGAATAATCACTGAGAAAAATCACTCTCTCTCTCATTCCTGTCCAGAGTTTGAGTGTCAGTACGGTGTACCTCAGGGTACGTTGGGCCGCGCTATCAGAGCGGGGGGGCGGGACGGAGTGTGGCACCGCTTCATGAGAGGCCAGATAGGAGTCCAGCACTTCATCCAGGCCTTCAGCCAGCTCTGTTCTGACCTGGTGAGTTCATTTCTCATCACCAGTCTTGTAAGAGAGTTTCTCTTAGTTTCTGTGTATTCCCGTCATCAGTTGACGAGGATGAGGCCGCACATCTCTTAGCCACGATGTAAAAGTTTATTAAAATGTACAACCAACGTTTCGACAAGTAGTCTTCCTCAGGGTTTAGAGTCTAAACCCTGAGGAAGATTACATTGTCGGAAAAAATATAAAATAAACATTTTAAACAACATTATGTGACAGAATCCAAATCACTTTAATTGCCACATATGAACTGGAGCTGGAGTTGGTGAAATTAATTCGGAGCAGCAATGCCTTGAAGATAACATTCAACAAAAACATGATATTGTTACTTCAGTTTTCCTAACCGACATCTTCCTGTTGTCCCGCCCCCCAGGCAGGGTGCCCGGTTCCTATTGGTTCCTTCTACTCTGCCCTCATCAGTGGGCCCATGAGCAGGCCTATTCCAGTGATGTCAGAGGCGGTACACAGCATCCGCAGAAGTGGTCTGAAGACAGCACTGCTTACCAATAACTTCCTGCTGCCTAATGGACAACCCTTCATGCCCTTAGATCCCAACACCTTTGATGTGGTGGGATTCCTCATACGCAATCAGTCCAATTCACTCACAACAATACATTTGTGTGTGTGTGTGTGTGTGTGTGTGTGTGTGTGTGTGTGTGTGTGTGTGTGTGTGTGTGTGTGTGTGTGTGTGTGTGTGTGTGTGTGTGTGTGTGTGTGTGTGTGTGTGTGTGTGTGTGTGTGTGTGTGTGTGTGTGTGTGTGTGTGTGTGTGTGTGTGTGTGTGCGTGCGTGCGTGCGTGCGTGTTCTTATGTTCTCTGATGCGATCTGAGACGATGAATGCGAGGGTGTAGACTAGCCGACACCAACTCTATATGACAACTACTACATGTACTCTACTGACTCCTAAAAGTGTTAAGAATGTGATTTAGAAAGCATGTTATTTAGACAGATGCTAGGTTCATTGTTTTTACCTGGTAACCTATAGTTTCAAATGTACAGAATGTAGATACCATGTTGTTTAGACAGATGCTAGGTTCATTGTGTACCTGATATCCTAGTTTCTTTGAAGCACTACATTGTTCTCTCTCTGCACTCTAATGTATTTATGTGATTATTTACCTTGTTTATTAACTAGCTTACTCTGCTTATTCCGATCTCGCACTTGTAAGTCACTCTGGATAAGAGCATCTGCTAAATACCTTAATTGTAAGTGTAAACCCCTGTGTGTGTGTGTGTGCGTGTGTGTGTGTGTGTGCTCGTGCGTGTGCGTGTGCGTGCGTGCGTAGGTAGTCCAGTCAGTGACAGAGGGGGTCAGTAAACCAGACCCACAGATCTTTGAGCTCTGTCTGAACAGACTGGGCGTGGGCCCAGAGCGCGCCATCTTCCTCGATGATCTCATCTTCAACGTAAACGCTGCCGCCCACCTTGGTATCACCACCATACAGGTACACACACACACACACACACACACACACACACACACACACACACACACACACACACACACACACACACACACACACACACACACACGTCCCTCTCTCAGCTTTCCTACTTTTCCTACTGTCTGTCTCTCCTACACTGTCACCCTCTCAGCTTTCCTACCGTCTGTCTCTCCTACACTGTCTCCCTCTCAGCTTTCCTACCGTCTGTCTCTCCTACACTGTCTCCCTCTCAGCTTTCCTACCGTCTGTCTCTCCTACACTGTCTCCCTCAGCTCTCCTGCTGTATGTCTCTCCTACACTGTCTCCCTCTCAGCTCTCCTGCTGTATGTCTCTCCTACACTGTCTCCCTCCCAGCTCTCCTGCTGTATGTCTCTCCTGCACTGTCTGTCTCTCAGCTCTCCTACAGGCAGCCTGTCTCTCGTACACTGTGTCCCTCTCTGCTCTCCTACTGTCTGTCTCTCCTACACTGTCTGTCTCTCAGCTCTCCTACAGCCTGTCTGTCGTACACTGTGTCCCTCTCAGCTCTCCTGCTGTCTGTCTCTCCTATACCGTATCCCCCCCCACTTTCCTACCGTCTGTCTCCTACACTGTCTCCCAATTCAATTCAACTGGGCTTTATTGCCATGAAAAAACTATACGTTTACATTGCCTCCCTCTCAGCTCTCCTGCTGTCTGTCTGAATAAAGCTATCATGATTGGATGCTTAAAGGATTCTAGGCAACATTAAGCCAATTTTATTTTATTTTATATATATATATATATATATTTTTTTTTTCCCTCTATCAGCCACTATATAATGATGCTGGGGTGTTCTCCTGCATTGAAACACAGCCCCCTTTCTGAAATCCGTATTTTCCCTACTATTTATGTTTTGACATCCGGGTATCCGGGACGTTCTGCTGCGCTGTTTTTACTTTTTACTTTCGGTTTTAAAACGCTCTCAAACTTATTTTTTGAGGCACGGAATGTACTGTTAAGATATCTTTTGGATAGAATTTAGTTGTTTAACTTCATATATGTGGTCAATTTATCATGACAGAGCCTATTTAAAAAAAAAAATTCAGAGAATCGGCAGGGGCGGACCGGGCGGGCAGTGACACGCATTGTAAAGCAACCTATTTTCGGCATGGCCCGTTCAGAAGTCCCCCCTGCGTCACCCCCTGGTGGTCGGGGAAACGAACTGCTGATGAGGAGGAGGGGGCAGTGGAGAGGCGGTGTTTGACAACAGTTTTTTTCTTTTTTTGATCTCTGAACTTGCCTAGAATCCCTTTAACTCATTCAGTGCCACTGGCCAGAATTCATTGTAAAAAAAAAGTGCTTAGGAGCCGAGATACAGCCTTTTTCAGTAAGAAGTTAAACAAGAAGTGAATGGAGCAGAACATTTTCAAATCATCATATCTTGCGTTCTGAACATTGTTTTCCAAAAAAAAAAAAAAAAAAAAAAAAAACTTTTTTTTTTTTTTTTTTTTTTTTTTTGACGTATTTTACGTCCTGTGGCACAGGGCTTATTACATTGGACGTATTTTACGTCCAGTGGCACTAAATGAGTTAAATGATGATACCTCGTCTCACCAGGTGACAGATGCAGCCACAGCAGTGCGGGAGTTGGAAGAGCTGCTGCGTCTCCCTCTACGGACCGTGACCCCAGACACGTCCCATCGGTCCACTCAGCAGCCAATCAGAGGTCAGCCGTCTGACTCTCAGCCAATAGGATGGCACCTAACAGCCAGCCGGCCAATCAAAGAGCGGTTGGCAGACTACCTCAGAACACAGCGACACCTCCTGGACATTTCAGGTATGGATGAAAGAGTGTCATGGTAACCACTTAAAGTTGATGTCTTAAACCCTCTATACTTATTTGACTTGAGTTGGCTCTGTACTTGGTGCACTCTTTTTCCCCCCTCTATCCAAAATATCTTCGCCAAAAATAGCCAATCTACAAGCTCACAACGCGTAGCAAATCAGCTTTTTTGGGGCAGATGTTCCCCCCAGAATATGGATGCTAAGGTTTAAAATGATGTTGAACTTTGGAAAAACCTTGGATTGTGTAGACAACATGACCATGATAGAAGTCCAAATTGTTTATGTTTACCAGTATCGCTCATCTGTCTCTCCGTCTACACTCTCATTGTATGTAACACAACAGGTCTCGAATCACTTTTAGCGCAGAAACAATTCAAAGAACAAAGCAGATTCTGCCAATATTAAACTAATAAAATGTATGTGGATGAAGTTAAAGTTGGCCTACTGACAGTGTGCACAAGAAATGTGGCACTGATGAGTCCAGTAGTTTGCGAGATTAGCTCAGAACAGATGCATGCGCACGCACGCACATGCGTGGGGTTCTCTCTCCTGACTGGATAAAATTGGTATTCCAACCTGAAAAAGTAAGTTCTGTTTACTAAAGAGCTGGAGAGATGGAATATAGAGCTTTAACATTTGTTCTTTTACAACAAAATATCACTTACACCTCCTTTAATGTTGTTATTTTATCGTAGAGGCAGTATCCCTACAGAAGATCAGGCCTACATTACACCTCTTGTCCTCTAGAGGGCAGCAGCTCCTCATCAGAACCCAACAGGAAGGGCCTTTGGGGGCAACCTGCCTTGACACAGAACTCAGGTCAGCCCTCTGCTTCATTGCTTATGCATAAAAAAATAAGAAATAAAAAGTAATCTACCAATCGTTTTATTGATTTGCAGTTGTCTTGACTATGTAAGTTCCAATAATGAACACACATACATTCACGTTAATCAGACTTGCAGTGATTAATTGGCATTTTGATTAATCAATTAGTTAAATATGTATTAATATGATCTTAACAGCCCAACCTATTAATTAGTGAACAAGGATTAAGGGCTCGTTCACACCAGGACTGTTTGGTTCGTTTTAAAGGGACCACAGTCCACTTGCTTCTTTGGTCCGGTTCATTTAATACGGAGATGTGTGAACGGCACCTAAAGTAGCAGTCCCAAAGAATAGGCGATCTACAAGCTCACAACACGTTGCAATGGGACACGTTGTGATACAGTAGATTACGCCTATTTTGACTATTTTAGAAATAAAGAAGTGGTTGACAATGCTTAGAGTTAACAGTCAGTTTCTGGGACATTTTCATAAAGTGCAGGCAGATACAGTATTAACGTTTGTTATGTATCATCTTTCATTGTATTTAGACATTTTTATGTCTAGTTTGATTGGACAGTATTAGAGAGACAAGGAACCAGGAGGAGCAGAGTGGAGAATACAACATACAACACAACTGACCTGTGTTTCTCTGTCTGACACACACACACACACACACACACACACACACACACACACACACACACACACACACACACACACACACACACACACACACACACACACACACACACACTCAATGTCTCTCCAGGGTTTTGAAGACTCTCAGTGGTTCTGGTCTACCTGTGCCATTCCTTATCCACCACTGTCAGGATCCACGGTGAGAATGTACACACACACACACACACACACACACAAAACAGAATATCACTTGCTTGGCCTGTTTCAGTTCACATGTAGAAGTAAGAGTTCAATGGATGATGCTGTCAGTGAGTTAGTTTATCCACTTAAACCATACTTCTTTGACTGGGTTCCCACGGGGCTCTGGTCAATACTGTAGGTCCGCTCCTTTTCCCCCCTCTACACCAAATGTCTTGTCTTGTGTCGAAAATAGCCGATCTACAAGCTCGTTGTGAGCTTGTAGATCCCTCTTCACTACACTAGTTAGTTAGTTAGTTGTTTTTATTATTTCGGTCCATTGAACAGAACAGACAGACATGCATACAGTTAAGTCTACTAATGTTAGTGGCCGTAAAAGGTGTAGGCTGAAGCCAAGGCTTATTTTGCCTACGCTATTTGAAAAGGTTTCAAAACAAAATAACACTAGTGACTGAAGCAGTCAGACTGATCAAGCATGCAGATGACACCATGTTAGCAGGCCTCATCACAAACAATGATGTATACAGCAGTGGTTCTCAAAGTGAGGTCCAGGGACCCCCAGGGGTCCTTGGGGGGGTCACGGGGGGGGGGTCACTTATTTCTTAAGTGAGGTGAGATTAACCTTATAAACCCAAAAGGGTTTTCTAAATCTCACCTGCACATCCCGACACAATATTATGCTGTTGCTAAAAATGTGTTGTTTTTCAACGTGCAAATAAATAATAAAAAAAAGAAAAGTGTTAAAACAGCATCGCAATCATTTTAACCACTTTTTCCATATTTTATATGCAGATATACAAGCTCACAGCATGACACTTGTTGTCTCCACTGTACCTATTAACCCATTTAGACCTGAGGCCGATTTTAAAACGCCTTCTGAATCCTAACCTACGTTTTCAGAAGAACTTGACACAGATGCTTTCCCGGTTTTAAAGGTATAACAACATATAGGCTTTCCCAGTCTTAATGGGTTAAATAAAGTGTTAAAAAAATCCCTCAAAACAACAAAAAAATATATAAAAAAATGTGTGTGTGTTTGTCAGTGTGATAGGTGGGCCATTCCAGGTGATGGAGGTGTGTGGTGGGGGTGGGCGGAGTTTGACAGATGTCACCCTGTTAGGCCACTCCCCCTCTGACAGGAGAGCCGTCTATGAGGCCACGATCGATGCCCTCTGCCGCATCCACAAACACACACTGCACACACGCCTTGCTGATCTGCCAGGTACACACACACACGTACACACACACACACACACACCAGCCCAGCTTCAAACTTTAGAAAAAAATAAAACTTCTAAATCCAGCCTCTTCACAAACTCTGTCTGCCTCTCCTCTCCTGTAGTTCTATCTGTTGACCAGAAGGTGAGGACGTGGACACAGCGTTACAGAAAGCTTCAGAATTCAGATAAACCAAGCGCAGCTCTTCAGAGCTCCAGTCAGACATTCACAGCTCATGAGGAATCCAGAGAGACAGTCATGGAGAGACTGTGCACCTGGCTGCCACTTCACCTGCCCTCCAAACACACTCACACACTACTGCATGGAGACTACAGGTAAACACACACACACACACACACACACACACACACACACACACACACACACACACACACACACACACACACACACACACACACACACACACACACACACACACACTACTGCATGGAGACTACAGGTAAACACACACACACACACACTACTGCATGGAGACTACAGGTAAACACACACACACACACACACACACACACACACACACACACACACACACACACACACACACACACACACACACACACACACACACACTACTGTATGGAGACTACAGGTAAACACACCAGTGGTGGAAAAACATTCTTCACATTCTTTACTTAAAGGGCAAGACCACTTTGGTAGAGGTTTGGGTTGTGTAGTTACCTCGCCATGATGTAACTCCAAAGGTGGTCAAGAAATTAAAAATAATTGCTGCATTGATTAGAAATTGATCATTCAAAATATGCTCCCCATTGACTTACATTGTACAGTAAAACAGCTCTCAAAGTCGCTCTTTTAGCATGTAAACGAATGTAAACAAAGTAAATTCAGACAATATAGAACATCACCAAACCCAGTACTGTTTTTTTTTTTTTATAAAAATGTTAACTTACTGATGATTTAGCTATTTTTATTAGAAAAAAAACCTGGACTGGATCGGCGGATCCGGATCTTCAAATAATAAAATCATCAGGAAGTTGACATTTTTATTAAAAAAATAAACAGTACTGGGTTTGGTGATGTTCTATATTGTCTGAATCAGCTTAGTTTGTGTTCGTTTATGGGCTAAAAGAGTGTCTTTATTTTTTATTATCAATTTCTAATTAATGGAGCAATTATTTTTCATTTCTTGTCCACCTTTGGAGTTACATCATGGCAAGGTAACTACACAAACCAAACCTCTATACCAAAGTGGTCTTGCCCTTTAAGTAAAAGCACCAATACTGCAATGTAAAAATACTCCATTACAAGTAAAAATCCGGAATTCAATATGTACTTGAGTAAAAGTACAAAAGTATTGGTATCAAAGTGTACTTAAAGTACCAAAAGTAGAAAGTACTCATTGTGCAGAATGTCCCATTTCACAAGTTTTCAGATGTATAAAATGTTAAAAAAAAGCTTTTGAAAATAGCAGATCTACAAGCTCACAATGTGTCGCATCGCGACGCATTGTGAGCTTGTAGATCGGCTATTTTCAAATGGCCAAAATATATATAGGGCTGAAGTGGTTAATGTATGTTTTGTAATGATCATCAAAATCTACAAAGTAACTAGTAACTAAAGTTGTCAAATAATTGTAGTGGAGTAAAAGTACAATATTTGCCCCTGAGATGTAGTGGAGTAGAAGTAAAAGTACAGAAAATTGGAAATACTCCAGTAAAGTAAAAAATACCTCAAAATTGTACTTAAGCACAGTACTTGAGAAAATGTACTTAGTTACTTTACACCACTGAAACACACACACAACTGCACCGTGACTACAGGTATACAATGACCTCACGTATACAATCAGACACTTTAGTTTTGACTAAAGCGTTGACTCTTCGTGGACTCTCATACGATTCTGAATGTCTTGCCTGTTTTTTCTTGTTTTTGGAAAATAACTCATGGCAACTAAGGTAGATGGATTCTCTGTCTGTCTGTCCGTCCATCCAGGGTCAGCAGTGTTGTGTTCCACAGAGACAGGTGGGAGGTTGTGTGTGTGATGGACTGGACCCATGCTGCCATAGGAGACCCACTGCTAGATGTGATCGCATGCTGCTCACAGCTGGCCGGTACACACACACACACACACACACACACACACACACACACACACACACACACACACACACACACACACACACACACACACACACACACCAACCAACAACAGTAGATGTGTGGATCCTGTTCTATATAAGTGCAACTCCTAAACAACTCCTTTAGAATACTTCTTCCACCACTGTGTGTGTGTGTGTGTGTGTGTGTGTGTGTGTGTGTGTGTGTGTGTGTGTGTGTGTGTGTGTGTGTGTGTGTGTGTGTGTGTGTGTGTGTGTGTGTGTGTGTGTGTGTGTGTGTGTGTGTGTGTGTGTGTGTGTGTGCGCGTGTGTGCGTGCGTGCGTGCGTGTGTGTCCACAAACTGATTGATTGTGCCATAAAACTGTCACAGTTGTTTGCTCTCGTGCTCGCTTGCTTTTATGTGGGAGAAAGATATAGATGGAAGGGCAAGAGAGCTGCCTCTCCCTCATCTGTGTGTGTGTGTGTGTGTGTGTGTGTGTGTGTGTGTGTGTGTGTGTGTGTGTGTGTGTGTGTGTGTGTGTGTGTGTGTGTGTGTGTGTGTGTGTGTGTGTGTGTGTGTGTGTGTGTGTGTGTGTGTGTGTGTGTGTGTGGGGCGGGGGGGGGGGGGGTTGAATTCTTGTTCACAAAACAGAAAAGTTGCAACTGCTAGTATTAGAGGGAAATGAGGGGTAATGCCTTTTTAAAAGAGCAATGCATTGATATTAAAAACAAAATGTACTTTGTAATTTGTACTTTTAAATACTTTCTAAATGCATGTACTTTTCATGCATTTTGAAGCATGTCAACCTTAAAGGACTCACTCCAGTACAAATTCGATCTGGGAACCGATCGGTAAAAAAACTAAATCATATGTTGTTGTTTTTGCCTCTGGGGTCACGACCTCCTTTTTGTGTAAAACAGGAACTCGGGTTTGGCTCCTCCCCTTTCTTAGTCCACTTCATCGCAGGTGCTTCTGTGTTTATTCCGACTAACCGCAACATTACATGTTTAAGGCAGTAGTACTGACAGATGGAGTACAAATTTGGCAGAGCAACTTTCACTTGATATTTGACCAGGAGTATCTATACTTTTGACTCAAGTACTGGGATTGAGTACTTTGTTCACTACTACTGCTCATTTAATCCTCAATCATCCTTCAGGTGTGAGCGGGAAGGGCTTCCCCAGTCCTGAGGAGCTGATTGGCCAGTATTGTGAGCGCATGGGGCAGGACATGTGCTCTGATTGGAGGTTCTACATGTCACTCCAGTTGTTCTGCCAAGCCGTGTCGCATCAGGAGGAGGTATGTGTGGTACTTCACTTGAATGGGGATTACCAGTGTGCTTTTGACCAGTAGCAAGGCCATTAATTAAGCACAACTCTGCTGCAAAGACCCTTTAAATAGTCAAGAGAGCAGCTGTGCTGACAGCTAGTTGAAGACCCCGGTCAGAGCCTGGAAAGACAGCTGATAGGAGGGATTGAGCCCATCTCTCTAGTGGTGGGAAAAAAAGTTCCTTTCAGTGAACGAACGATTTCGTTCACGTTCACGGCAATGAGTCATTCAGATGATTCGTTCACGTTCTCGTTCAGTAGCGCTATTTTCTAGTGTTAAAAATGTACTCGAGTAAAAGTAATAAAGTATTGGCATCAAAATATACTTAAAGTACCAAAAGTAAAAGTACTAACATATTTGAAAATAGCCGATCTACAAGCTCACAACGTGTCGCGACGCGTTGTGATCTGCTATTTTCAAATAGCCTAGGTATAAAATAGGGCTAAAGTGGTTAATGTATGTTTTATAATGTGTGTAAAACACCATCGCGGGAGCGGTTTTTTTACGTCGCGCGTGAACGTAACAGTTTCAGAAAGTGAACGAGCTCGTTCACGGCAAATGAACTAGTTCTTTTGAACGAATCGATCATGAACGACACATCACTACATCTCTCATGGCAGCACTATGCAGAGTCTGCATGAGCAGAGGTTGAAGATGAACTCACATCTGAGCACCACAGCATCACTAATAAGACGATGACTGTGTTATCTCACATGTACAATGCTACTTACAGGAATTCAAACCATTGCCATCCAACCAATAAGAAAATACCGTCTATTTCTTATAGGGTCGCCAATGTTTCTGCCTTTCCCTCTCTCTTTTCACCAGGTGGCAGCAGAGTTTCAAGCCCTGCAGCACACAGTAGAGACGGACCAAAGACTTCAGCCGGAGCATTCTGATAGGCTGGTGCAGAAGGTGTCTGAGGTGGAGAGGCTAGCTGAGTTAGCATGGGACTTTGCTACTCAGGAGGGATTCAGGCTGTTTAACTCTGACACTTAATAGAGACACACTAAGTTCTCAAAGTGGGGTCCAGGGACCCCCAGGGGTCCTGGGTGGGGCTACAGTGTAGATTGCTACAGTGTAGATTTTGAAAATAAATCAAACTCACCAGTTAGTTGACAGTTGCGAGAGCAAAACAAGAAAAAGCTCCTCTCCAACAAAAAGCTGGTTGAAAAGCAACAGATATTAACACTGCTGCAAGAAAAACGTTGATCAAAAAAAGCCTTGGCTTCTGATGACAACAATCTGTAGAGATTCCTCTGGTAGTTGGCGATGTATCCTCTGTTAGCGCTGGTCCGTTAGTGATGTTAAACAGGTAATGATGCTGTAAAGCAGGGTAAAATGCTCTGATTCTATGACAGTCACAAAGCGTTCTGAACGTTAAGCTCCGTGCCGAACCTTTTGTACCTGCAGGTGGCAGCAGCGCCCTGCACGGGCTGTCCTGTCCCTGCTCGTTAATTGGTCAGCTGGTCGCTGGTTGCTGGTTGTTGATTGGTCAGCTGGTCGTGACGTCACTTTTATTTGTAAACAGCTTTCAGTTCAAAGTTCAAACGCTAGTGACGTTGAGGCGTAACGTTACTTAACAAATTGGTTTTGTGTGTTTATTTTTTAATTGCAATTATTATTATTGTGTTTTAATTAAGTGACAAATATGTTTAGAGGAGAACATTAAAAATGAACTAAAACAACATGTAACACAGAGATTTATTTCCATCACCTCTGGCTCTGTTCATTATAATTTTGGGGGTCCTTGACATGAAAAGAGTTTGAGAACCGCTGCAACCCCATACGTTTTTTCCAAAAACTGTAAAAATGTTCGCTTTGAAAATATATATATTCAAATATTTGGACACATTTTCATGATTTAAAAAAAAAGCAGATCTACAAGCTCATAGCACTATACCTGCTAAAAGAAATCTAAAAATGACACACAGATGCGTTCCCGGTCTGAATGGGTTAGGGACCACAGTACCCATGTACCTGTCAAACTACCTCAAAAGAGTGAGAAACGCCCACGGACACACCACCATAGGGCGCTCCACTGATCTCATTCCCCCAAGATTTGGCACAAACATGGGGATGAATTCATTCTACTATTATGCCACCAAAACGTGGAATGCCCTACAGTACCACCACCAGACATCACAGTGTGACTCCCTACCCTGAGTACCCTCCTTGAAAACCGCCATAAAAGTGCACCTGTCTGTTGCAACCAGTGGTGTAAAGTAACTAAGTACATGTACTCAAGTACTGCACTTAAGTACAATTTTAAGGTATTTTTTACTTTTCTGGAATATTTCGAATTTACAATACTTTTACTTCTACTCCATTGCATCTCAGAGGCAAATATAGTACTTTTACTCCACTACAATTATTGGACAACTTTAGTTACTAGTTACTTTATAGATTTAAAATATCATTACAAAACATACATTAACCACTTCAGCAACAACAATACTGATGATACATCCCAGGTGCATCCATGTGATGTATTCTTTATATACATCACATTACTCTATTTATAGTGGCTCATAGGAATTAGACTACGTGACAACCAGGAATAGTTTGGTGACCACCGGAGAGACGGGTGACAGCCGGAATGTAGACGGCATACCGGGAGCAGTATGGGTTAGCGCCCCAGGCTGCGTCTTCCGTGAGGAAGAAGCCCAACAAACCCACGGTGAGCCTTTAGGAGGGCCATTCCAGCAAACCGCAAGTGGAGCTAATACCATTGGACGGCCCAATCTAGTGGTAACGGCCCAAGGAACCATCACGCCAGAAGGAAATGTTTGGATCGGGGCGGTGCAGCGGATCTGGTGCAGCGGATATGGTACAGCGGATCTGGTACAGCGCTCAGGTCATGGACCTGGTGAGACGAAGGAGGAGCCCGGCCAGGAGGCCACCTACAGAGCCTAGTCCCTCCACGTGCCAGAGCCTCCCCGTGTTCAGGCAGAGTAGTTCCAGAGAAGCGGTCTGAGTGGCCCTGTCTTTCCCTATAGGACTGACCTTGGGTAGCTACCTGGGATGTAAGTTGGGGCTTGATCAACCCTGGCTGGGTCACCTGGGCGAGGGTGTACTGTATGTTGCGAGACCCGAAACACCCTATGACCCCAGGCTACAACACTGATGATACATCCCAGGTGCATCCATGTGATGTATTCTTTATAGTACAGCCCTATATAGACTTCGGCTATTTGAAAATAGCAGATCTACAAGCTCACAAGTGTGAGCTTGTAGATATGCTATTTTCAAAAAGATTTGTATACATTTGAAACCTGTGAAATGGGACATTCTGCATAATGAGTACTTTCTACTTTTGGTACTTTAAGTACATTTTGATACCAATACTTTTGTACTTTTACTCAAGTAAATTTTGAATTCTGTACTTGTAACAGAGTATTTCCAGATCGCAGTATTGATACTTTTACTCAAGTAAAAAAAGAGTACTTTTTCCACCACTCCTTGCAAGTTGTTGCAACTGGACCTAGACCAGTCTTCTAGCTTGTCAAAAGATATCACCCCCACTGTTTGTTTCTGTAAATATACCTTTATTGCTCACAGTATTGATCATAATAGTATTGTGTGTCTTTATATGACTTGATGAACTGTATACACAGGACCACAATGGAAACAAGATATATATATATTATATATTATCTTATATATAAGATCATACGATCAGATCTCATGACAGGTCGGAGGCAGTTGTTGACTTTGGCTGAACCCGTTTGTTCCATTGTAGACATGCGGATCAGCATTGTCTGACCGTCTGACAGACATCTGGACACATGTATCCACTCCAAAATGTATATCTAACACACTAATAAATAATCCCTGTGAAAATATAACATTTTATTAACTAATTTAAACAAACTGCTTTAACAATCATTCAGATAAGATTGCAGATCTGGCTGCATTGGCGATTTGAAAATAGCAGATCTACATATATATCCTGGGTTGAGGATAAACCAGACGCTCCAAACCTTTGACCAGCGCAGGTTATTATTCATGCTGTGGATTTGGGCCGCCGCGGGAGATCGGACATTTACACTCCCAACACACACCAGCCTTCACCCATTAATGTTTATAATTTATTCAATAATTGTAATACAGTATTTCTACATGATGGTATTGATACTTGTACTTAAATAAAAAAAATGCAGTACTTTTTCCACCACTGCAAACAGTCACCATGAGACAGTGACCATCTGAACACTTATAGATCAGATATGGTCTAACAGTGACCAGCTGAACACTTACAGATCAGATAAAGAAATAAAGTGTATAACTCAGTGTTTAACCCATTAAAGGGGAATTTCACCCCTGGAAGAACTTACAGTCACTCAATGTTAATAATATTTGTAGTAGATAACAGTAGCAAAATTCCAAATTTGCACCCTATGGCCAGAAAAAAATTGAAGTCTGTGTGTTTGACTAGGGTTTGACTGGACTGCTGCATTACTACAATGACCATAATGCTTTGGGGCACTGCCCCTCCTTGTGGGAGGAGAGGCTGCTTGGGGGGGTGATCTATACTATAACAACAACAACAAGCATGCTTTCCAGTGTTCTGCAGTGTTGCCATGTCTGCTTATTATAAGCGGCTGGTTTCTAAAATGTAGTTGATATTTGGACTTGTTTCCAAATGTTTTGATTGTTGTTTAAACCAGTGGTTCTCAAACATGTTCACGTACTTTTCCACGGACCCTCATCTGTGCACTGCGCGCCAACATATTGGCCAGGGAGACCCTACCAAAAATGTGTTGTTAAACTGTTTAAAACATATTCCACATTTTGCACTTTTTTCCCCTCAAGATTTTTTGGAAAATAGCAGATCTACAAGCTCACAATGCGTCACATCGTTACGCGTTGTGAGCTTGTAGATCGGCAATTTTCAAATAGCCCATGCATGTCTAGGTTTAAAGTGCTCTTGGCCTAGGTATTTTCTTTTGGGCTTGTTTTCATAGACCTGGTTGCTTATTTCTCTCACAAGATCTGGCAACACTGAATGCTGAATACTTCATGAATGTTACGTTCGGACTTTTCCGACTTTTTTGTCTACCTTTGGATCACAAAGCACGACATCAAAGCCATGTTCTTTCTTGGACCACGTGAAATCTGCCTCTTGTTGAACCAGTACAGTTGGACCAGTACCCATTGCAAGTTTGCTATATCTACCAGGATGTAAACAGTCCCATCATCACCGTGTCTCTGTTGCGCCAGCAAGGTGAAACTATCAGACAGTCCTTGCTGCTGTTGTATTGTGTTCTGTATTGATTTGATTGTATCTTTTAGCAAACTAAATATATCATGTCTAAATTAGCATAGTAGGCCTAACACTAAACGTGTGTGTCTGTGTGCGCGCGCATCATATTTTTTTCAACATTCCATCCCACCATGTAGAAAGTCCGGTGCTGGTGACGTGACGTCCATCTTCTACTTGGGAGTCGGGACATCCATGGAGATGCGGCATAGTCAACAATATAATAATAAAACAAAACGTTTCATGCTCATGTCATGTGTGTGTGACTCCTTATTTCTGAGAGCATAATGTTTCACTGTCATTTCCAGTTATATTCTTTGGACTAAACTTAGAGAAAACATGGAAAACATGAAGTGCATTACTTTAGAATAGATGACATGCTAATGTTCAAATACTCTTGTCATATAGCCTAAGTCATGTAATTATGTACCATTCTGCCAAATGAAAGACCATCTCCTATCATGAAACAGTTCAAAAGAACCCTTAGGCCTATAGAATTGGGGGTTCACATTTTGTCATTATGAATGCTTAATACAATGTAGAATGTACCGTGATCAATGAGTAGAGCAAGCAGGGTGTAAATGTTATCGTTTTATTTAGAAAAATAATATATATGGTTGTATCTCATAAGGCGACCCTTATGCGATCGGTTGGGAGGTTTATGAGAAAATGGCCACCGATCGGATTAAAATGCTTTTATTTAAACAATACGGAAGATACTGGTACTTGCACCCACCCGATTCAAATTGTAACATCTGTGGGCATGGCATAAGCACTTTATATTTGAAATCTGACAAGAGACAAAGCATAAATTAGGCTTGTCACACAAGTGGTTTAGCTTTGCATTTGGCTAGCTATTGGAACGACAATGTAAACAAGAATGAGCTGCGTGCATGCGTCTATCAGAAGTCAACTACACAGCGTATACTACCCTAACTTTATTCATCTCTAACATTAAAGCAATCAAGTACAATCACACGTTGGATTATTATGTCAAGTTGGCAACGTTTACAGCAATCATTACTTACTCTCTAAAGTAATTAATCCAAGCTGTGTCCAGTATGATTTCAGCATACAGCCTGTTGAATTCCTCTGCGGTGGAGCTGCTCTTCTGTGTTTTATGGTTCAAATAAATATCTGTTGTGTTAGTATTCCTCC
Source organism: Gymnoscopelus braueri (assembly GCF_963280865.1). Classification (NCBI taxonomy): domain Eukaryota; kingdom Metazoa; phylum Chordata; class Actinopteri; order Myctophiformes; family Myctophidae; genus Gymnoscopelus; species Gymnoscopelus braueri. Next base: position 14,725,080 of record NC_137605.1, read on the forward strand.
CACGGAGTGTTTACCGACGCCATTGTACAACTGAGCAGGGAAAAGGAAGGCTGATCCCACTCTTTGGGAGACACCCCTTGGGGTGTGTGTGGGGTTGGTCTCACTGAGACACCATGTAGTGCGGACATAAGGTGAGATAGGCAAAGAAAGTGTCATTTGATGCTTTCCGTTGACGTCTCACGGATAAAAATCTAAAAACACAGATACAACACAAAAAACACAACAGGATCATGTTTATGGGTCCTAGACTTCATAAAAATAGGGGTTTTATGCAAAATCGGCGAAGTGTCCCTTTAAGGCCTGAGGCCCATCCTAATAGTTTATGTTCCTATATCAGTGGTTCTCAAACCTTTTCATGTCAAGGACCCCCAACATTATATGTATTTTGTCCGCCGACCCCCATCTCCAACTATATTGTTCCAGGGACCCCCATCTGAAGATATATTGTTCCAGGGACCCCCATCTCCAACTATATTGTCCCAGGGACCCCCATCTCCAAATATATTGTTCCAGGGACCCCCATCTCCAAATATATTGTTCCAGGGACCCCCATCTCCAAATATATTGTTCCAGGGACCCCCAGAAGCAAAGATTTGAGTTACAAATGTGTCGAGGGAATCAGACCCTGGGCCCACTAGACCCAGATTCCCCACCGGAACCCCTTCAAGGTTTGCTAACACCTCTCCAGTTACTGGAATTTAACCTTACTCCAACTTATCGCTTTATCTAGAATGGATAAACTCTGTCTCAAAAGTTCAACCTAGAGGATCTATTCTCGGTAGATTACAAGTGGCTTCCGACAATGACTAGACTGCATTGCTCAGAACTCAGGCATAAAATCTAGAATTAGATTTAATAACACTCAGTGACTTGAGACTAGTACTATTGTCTCGGTGTCTTTCACCAACAGCTACGGGACACGACTGTTGTCGTATCTGCTTGTGCTTCAACATAAACTGTGACAGACCTAGCTTCACTCGGCATGCTCCGTGTTATCACCAAGCAGCTAGAGCCAAGACACCTCTCGTGAGCAGCGCTCTGTATCCTACTTTTATGAGGATATAAATGAGAGCCACTCGGTGAGAAATGAACTTTGCCCCAACCACCCTACTCAGTAATAAATAACAGATAGATATCTTCACTGGGAAAATATCTTGAGAATGAAACTTAAGGCCGTGGACAGGGCCTGCCCCAACCTGCGTCTGTTAGAGAGAAGCTCTCAGACACAGGCTAGCTCCTATTATAATGTATCAATTTGTATTACCAACCTTTCCACAAAATACAGGAAAAGGACAAAAAAAACAGGATATCTTTCTCAGCTAATGAGGCAGTAGGGAGGCAGACGTCGCACAAAAATGAAGTTCAATGAAAAGGATTTATTAAGAAGAGAGTTACAAAAACAGAGAATAAAGTATTGAAGAGAGAAATGGCCACCGGGGTGTATATATATGGCCACTGTTTTCTGTATGTGAGAAAACAGATGTCTCTATGATGCAAAGTCCAGGAAAAATCTGCCCATCCCAGGGCGACCGGGGGTTAAATACAACAACCCCTGTGGCGACATACTGTCATGACATGGCACTCTTCACCCCTCCCGTCCCGACAAACTCTCAACCCTTGAAGCACGTAGACACTTCCTGTCAGCTAAGCAGACAGTGCATGACCGTGGCCGTCTGGCCCACTATCAGCTTACACAGGCAGTGTGTGAGAAAGTGTGTGGGAAGCGTTAATCTCAAAGCTGTGTTTCTATAAACTAAGCATTTGCTTTACATTTTTTAATGGTCTCTAATAGTGTGGACCCTGCTGGCTTCTTGGAGCGGGTTGGTATTGGCCGGGCGGTGCTCCGTAGAATCCTGTGGCAGGATGGGGGTGGGGGTAGGGTCCCCGAGGAGGTCCCCTTGGTGCATATGGGTGGGGGGGTATGGCGGTGGCATCCCCCCCGTTGTAGGGACAGCGTTGTATGGAGGATTCCAATCATTCCATCGCTCGCTCCCTTCGGGCCATCCAGTAGGTGCCCTAGCAGCACGGTTCAGCTTCAGCTTCTCTCGTTTCTTTTTGCTGAAGGACATGGCAGGCGCCTGGGGCCTCACGGGAGCTCGGGGTCTAGGGGCCACATTGGTGGCTTGGGCCTCGCTCTCAACAAAATGGTACAAATATATATATATTCAAAGATTTGCACACATTTTCATGATTTTTCAAAAATAGCAGATCTACAAGCTCATAGCGCGGCACAAAGTGACGCACTATGAGCTTGTAGATCTGCTATTTTTTAATAGCCAATTAATGTGCTATATTTGTATAGCTAAAATCAGTGATAAAAAAGTAATTAAGTACATTTACTCAAGTACTGTACTTAACTACAATTTTGAGTATTTCCAATTTTCAGTACTTCTACTCCACTACATCTCAGAGGCAAATATTGTACTCCACTACAATTATTTGAAAACTTTTTACTTTGTAGGTTTTGATTTTTATTACAAAACATACATTAACCACTTCTTCAGCCCTATATACATTTCTGCTCACAACATGTTGTGAGCTTGTAGATCTGCTATTTTCAAACATTTCAGTACTTTTACTTTTGATACTTTAAGTAAATTTTTACACCAATACTTTTGTACTTTTACTCAAGTAAATTCTGAACACCAGCCCTTTACTTGTAACAGTGAGTACTTCTACATTGCAGTATTGATACTTTTACTTAAGTAAAACATTTGATGCATAGATGTGACTTCTATGAATATTAATACACAAGAACAATATCAGCCTTTTAAGAGTTAATTTATTAAACAATTAAACATCTACAGATGATCATACAATAACATGTGAAGAATGAGAATAATATGGAATGAATATGCAAATAAAAACACAAATAACAGAATGACTGAGGAAATAATGATCTAATAATGAATCAATAGATGAACAATGAATGATTTGGATGTCATTAATGAATGAATACAGACATTTAGTAGATGTTTGAATCCTGAGTGATTTACAAAGTTCAACATGAGAGTAAATGACATGAAGTCTAGTCGACCAACAACATGCTCACAGCAGTAGGACAGGAAAGAGTTAAACATATCAACCCTAGAGTCACTATTCTGCTGTTGTCATCATAGATCACAATGAGCTGAAAATAGCAGATCTACAAGCTCACAATGACCCCAGGCAGTAAAGTCAACAGGGTTTAAGTGGTTCAGTATAAAGGTTTATATACAAGAAACAACGATGCTGTGATAATTACATGATCAAATATACACTGTTCCTCTGTCTATTGTGTCAAATATCAAATATAAAACAATCACATGTCAAATAATAGAGTAGATTTACATAAGAGACCCAAGTATGATACTGTGATTACATCATCAACATCATCAGTGTTGATGGACAGTATTTATGATAAATATGTATAAATGTGTGGAGTGGAGGTTTGAGCAGCGCTGTCTGATTTAAATTAATCTAATCTAATCTAATCTAATCTAATCTAATCTAATCTAATCTCAGATCTAAAGCTGTGGTGATGACTGATTTTGAGGGGGTCTCAATTACACACATGTTGATTTCATAGGGTTAACTTCTTCCTGTCAAGGACCCCCATCTGATACAACGCGTCACATGGCAGCACGTTGTGAACTTGTAGATCAGCTATTTTCAAATATCTGATATTAATATAATATAAATAGAGGTTAAATTGTTGAAATGATTTTGATGCTATATTAACACATTTACCTGGGGACCCCCTGGAACCCCCTCAAGGACCCCTGGGGGTCCCTGGACCCCACTTTGAGAACCACTGGCAGAGTTTGATTGTCTTCACACACACACACACACACACACACACACACACACACACACACACACACACACACACACACACACACACACACACACACACACACACACACACACAAACAATGGGTCTCAAAATAAGGTCCAGGGACCCCCGGGGATCCTAAGCAAAATGATTAAATATAAAACATAAAAATCACTTCAACCACTTTGACCATTTTATACTTCACTATTCCAAAATAGCAGATCTACAAGCTCACAACGCGTCGCATCGCGGCGCATTGTGAGCTTGTAGATCTGCTATTGAGATTAACCCTTTAAGACCGGGAACGCATCTGTGTCATTTTAGATTTCTTTGGCTATTCAAAAACAGCAGATCTACAAGCTTGTAGATCTGCTGTTTTTGATTGTTTGCACATCTTTGAATATATATATATTTAAAGCGAACATTTGTAACAGACCCCCATCTCAAAATGTGTTGTTCCAGGGACCCCCCAGAAACAAAGATTTGAGTAAAAATGTTCGCTTAAAAATATATTCGAAGATTTTCGGTGCCGCGCTCTGAGCTTGTAGATCAGCTATTTTTGAAAAATCGTGAGAATTTGTGCAAATCTTTATTGCAAAATAACAGATCTACAAGCTCAAAACGCGTTGCGATGCGACGCATTGTGAACTGTCATTTTAGATTTCTTTGGCTAAAATAGCACATTTACAAGCTCATAGCGCGGCACCAAGTGCCGTGCTATGAGCTTGTAGAGCTTGTAGATATGTATTTGGCCACAGACCCCCATCTAAAAATATGTTGTTCCAGGGACCCCCCAGAAGAAAAGATTTGAATAAAAAATGTTTGCTTAAAAAGAATATATATTATTCAAAGATTTGCACACATTTTCACGATTTTTCAGAAATAGCAGATATACAAGCTCATAGCGTGGCACTCGGTGCCACGCTATGAGCTTGTATATCTGCTATTTTTGAATAGCCAAAGAAATCTAAAATGACACAGACGCGTTCCCTTAAAGGGTTCAATAAATATGAAGAAACGTGTTATAATTGTGAACATCTTTAACGACACAAACCCTCTCTTATGTCAGTGATTATGTCATTTAGTATGGTGTCAAAGGATCTATGGTAACCATGACAACCTGGACTCACTCAAACATGTTGAGTAACCATGGCGACCTGATGTCCTCCTCACATAGAGACTCTATCTCTGCTCACACAGACGTACTGAGGAGTATTGGTAAAAACCGAATCCAGCATAGAGCGGTTCAGTGAATGTGTTGTGGAAGGTGTACAGGTGAGTCAGTGAGTCTGAGCAGACATCATAAAAGGACAGAGTCCCTAAAGGACAGTCCAGATACACTGCTACTCTGTTGGAGCCAGAGCTACGGACAGGGAGGTCAGTCCACTTACTATTGTGTATGATACTGTAACTACTGTTATAATTACAGTTCAGACTCCAGGACTTATCATTCCATCCAAGCCTACAGTCATCACCCTCTCCTTTCCTACTGATTCCTCCGTAAGTCACTGCTATAGAAACCTCTCCATTCCTCTCTACCTCCCAGTAACAGGGTCCAGTCAGACCCTCTGTACACAGAACCTGTGTCTGGTAATAAAACCTGTCAGGATGATCAGGATGATGCTGACCCTCTTCCATCCGTGTCGCCTTCATGTTGTTCTCAGACAGAGACAGGTATTCGTGTGCTGTGTTTGTGTTCAGTGTGAGATGAGAGAAATCTGATGAGAAAACAACACAATAAACATCAAACACATCATTCACTGAGTGACACACACACACACACACACACACACACACACACACACACACACACACACACACACACACACACACCACTTAAAGACATGCACACAAGTCAGCACTGCACACGTGTACGCCCCCCTTTATACCGTTGACCGCATTACCTGGGTTGTGTGTGTGTGTGTGTGTGTGTGTGTGTGTGTGTGTGTGTGTGTACGTGTGTGCGTGTGTGTGTGTGTGTGTGTGTACACATGTGTACTTGTGTGTGCGTACGTGTGTGTGTGTGTGTACGTGTGTGTGTGTGTGTGTGTGTGTGTGTGTGTGTGTGTGTGTGTGTGTGTGTGTATGTACACTCAGAGTTATGAGAGAGAGAGAGAGTTATTCTATCACCTCTGCAACCCTCTCTCTGAGACCGACCGACCGACCGACCGACCGACCGACCGACCGACCGACCGACCGACCGACCGACCGACAGACAGACAGACAGACAGACAAAAGGTTTGATGATTACAGTCTGCTTGAGGTGTAATGCAGCTTTAAACATACTAGACCATACCCGGTGAAGTGCGCAGGCGAAAGTAGTTGCAAACGTGGGGTTATTGCACGTCCTGTCGCGAGTCCGTCGCACGTCCCGTCTAACCTCACAAACACTTAAAGCAATAAGTGATATTTTTTGGTTTAAACAAAAAGTGTTTCATTAAAATGTCAAAACTCTATATTGTAAATCTCACTTCCAGCTGAAACAGTGTGACTTGTAGTAGTTTATAATGGCATTATGGTTATACATCACATTTCACAAGACATTGTACTTATAGATAATAGAGATCAATTGGCTAAAAATGTCTTAACATTCAAGACACACTGTTTCAGCTGGAAGTCAGATTCCTCATTCTAGTGAATGAAGCAGCCTAGAGGGCGGAGCCAAAAGTACACTGTGCATATGTCACTGATCACATGACCTCAATCAATTCTCCAGTTCTAGGCAACATAGAGGGGGGCAGGGCCAGTTCTAGGGGGGGGCAGGGGTGGGCAGTGCCCACCCAAACGTGCATCCTGCCCACCCAATCAAAATTGGGGTAAAAAAATAAATAAAAAAAAAAGTTTTTTTTTTTTTTTATCATAAAATATTTATGTAACATTTATTTATTTTGATTGGGTGGGCACCATAGACTGTAAGTGGGCACCGTGGGCAGCATTTTAGACCCACCTGAACACGCACCGCTTAGTGTATCTCCGAAGCGGGGGGGTGGGGGGACTGTGACGGGCCGACTGCTCGCAAAACCCACACACAGAAAAATGAAGCAGAACCGTTTGGGGCCCCCGAAAACCCCCCAAATGGTTTTGGGCCCCCCCAAATTTTTTTTCCCCGCCCCCCCAGCATTTATTAATGCCCCCCCAGTTAATAATTTCTGTATCCGGCCCTGGAGGGGGGGGGGAACTTTGTTTTTCATATTAACAGCTAACAGCTCTAAGGTGTATTAAAGACATAGTTCAATGTTGAAAATGAGTGGTATTCCCGATCTATTTGCATACATCCACACAAAGGCTAGTAGTCTAAATATGAATAAACAAAATGGCAATTTTTGGGGAAAAATTATAAAGTTGACACTTTTTAGGTCTCTTAAAAAACACACACACACACACACACAGGGACATTAAATAAATTGCTATTACAGATATCTAATCTTCAATGCACAATATTGACTTTCTCATCAATTAATATTCACATTTAGATATTCTGTTCAACTGATTGATCCGTCGCCTCCTCTCCCAATACACACATTGTGATCGACTGTGATGGCTTTGAAGATCCAGATGTCGACCGCTTGGTTACCAATGATCTACGAGCTTGTAGATCTGATATTTCTATTTTAAATAAAGCTTATCTGCAAGATGATCTAGAAGCTCACAACGCCTCAAGATGATCTACAAGCTCACAACATGATGTTATGATGCGACATGTTTTTGCCATGAAGACGATCTAAAGCTCACAGTGAATAACTATTCGACTAGTCATTTTTTGTCCGTTTTTGTCACTTTACATTAGGTTATATTTAGATATTTAGCTATTTAGCTATTTAGATATCTAGATATTTAGATATTTAGATATTTAGATATTTAGATATTTAGATATTTAGATATTTGTATTTTTGGTTTCCTTTATGTTAGGTAAGAATAGGTTTTGTTTTGTTTGCTTCATAGTCCCACCCTTCAATACCAAATAAATCCTTGACTCTTGGTATTTTAAACCTGTGTGTCCTGACTGTTTGGGGAAGGAGGGAGTCCATGGTTTATGTTGCACCTAGTGACCCCTAGGCTGGGTTTAACAGATAGATAGATAGATAGATAGATAGATAGATAGATAGATAGATAGATAGATAGATAGATAGATAGCTCTCTCTCTCTCTCTCTCTCTCTCTCTCTCTCTCTCTCTCGATCGATCGATCGATTCATAGATCGATCGATAGATGGATGGTTTATGTTGCACCTAGTGACCCCTAGGCTGGGTTGGAACAGACTAGAGGTGTGGGTCGCTGCGCGGCCCTCTGTCTAGCCGCTAACCTAACGTTGTATTGACGGAGAGAGCATGGTCGAGTGACCATCAGTTTGTATTGAGAGAGAGAACGGAGAGAGCATGGTCGAGTGACCATCAGTTTGTATTGCGAGAGAGAACGGAGAGAGCATGGTCGAGTGACCATCAGTTTGTATTGAGAGAGAGAACGGAGAGAGCATGGTCGAGTGACCATCAGTTTGTATTGAGAGAGAGAACGGAGAGAGCATGGTCGAGTGACCATCAGTTTGTATTGAGAGAGAGAACGGAGAGAGCATGGTCGAGTGACCATCAGTTTGTATTGAGAGAGAGAACAGAGAGAGCATGGTCGAGTGACCATCAGTTTGTATTGAGAGAGAGAGCATGAGCCCGTATGAATTCACTGGAAGATACTGAAGAGTTTTCAGGACAACATCCAGGGAGGGAGGGGCCAGTATAAAATGTCTGACAGACAGACAGACAGACAGACAGACAGACAGACAGACAGACAGACAGATATAAATACAGACAGACAGACAGACAGACAGACAGACAGACAGACAGACAGACAGACAGACAGACAGACAGACAGACAGACAGACAGATAAATACAGACAGACAGACAGACAGACAGACAGACAGACAGACAGACAGACAGACAGACAGACAGACAGACAGACAGACAGATATAAATACAGACAGACAGACTGATATCAATACAGACAGACAGACAGACAGACAGACAGACAGACAGACAGACAGACAGACAGACAGATACTCACATCTTGTAAGGAGTTGAGGTTTATTCCAGTGTTCATGTCCTCCATGTTTCACTCTGTAGGAAGTACAACATGAACATCAATGTTTTTCATGAGTTAAGTAATATATTAATATAACTTGCAAACAAAGGGTCCTAAACAATGGCATTACTTAGATCAGACCTTCCTGTTCCTTCTGTTGCCACAAAGGAAAATAAATATCTATCCGACACATTTGTGCCGTTTCCTGGTAAATGAATGAGTGCGTCTCAGTCAACAGAGAGTTGCACGGATGTTACACACAAATCGGTGACCGCGTGTCTTGCCAACTGCCAGCAATCTGTATTGATTGCGTAATCAATAGGTCACCACTTTTGGTGTGACAGTGTCACACGACTGACTGACTGACAGGTTTGGTTTTGTATTACATTAATTTGTCACACCTGTTGACATGACAGAGATTGAGAGAAGACAGAGACGTTATCCTTTAGTACGGTCGTAGAAGTATTCACATGATTGTTGGATTTGTTGGTGTAAAGAGAAGGAAGAACGTCAATGTAAATTAGATATGTCAGTATGCTTGGTGAAGCTCAGCACAGCTCCACACTGTGGCCACTCTGATAGGCTGCTCTATTGATTTTATGTTTACCAAACATACTCGTAATGAGGGGATATTACATAGGATATATCATTTCTTACAAATAGGTTTTAATCTTCAGTAACGCAACAGTCATCTAACAAAAGTAATACTGTAACGTAACAGAATACTTTTTTTAACGGCAGTAATCCTGTAATGTAACAAGTTACTTTTCAAATTAACGTTACCCAACACTGCTTGTAATGTAGTTCCATAAACATTAGTGATAACTAAACATATTATGTTACATTTGATTGCTTTTCACGTTGTAAAACAAAAGGGACAAAACTGTTTATGTTTTATATTTACTTATATTTACTGATGAAGGAACATGGAAGGAATGCTGGGGGTGAATTTAATACAAATTAAAAGTTAAAATTGACTCGTATTGTTTTGTATAAAATAATAATAATAATAATAATAATAATAATAATAATAATGATAAGGTTAATAATAATAATAATAATAATAATAATAATAATAATAATAATAATAATAATAATAATATTATGATAATAATAATAGTATGATTCATTTGTATGTAGGTGATGTATTGCACATTCATTTTACTCATATGCACCCCCAGCCTTCCTACCAACCATTGAAACATTCTAATAGAAACAGTGAACTAACAAAAATGAACACAGTTCATTCTACTCACTGGAGAGTCTTCAGTCCAGAGAACAGCTACAGTGCTGAATCATTCAGGACGTTGAAACGCAGGTCTAGTTCCTTGAGATGGAGGGATGGATTAGAACGTAGAGCTGAGGCCAGAACTTCACAGCATCTCTCTGACAACCAGCAGTGAATCAGTCTAAATGAAGAATCAAACATCAGATATTACATTATTCCTGCCTAGAAAAACTAACCATTTATTAAAGGACCTGGTCTGACTGTGAGGTTCTGGGAGTAGAGATACTAGAGCTGAACTCTAACAGGCAGGAGTAACATGAACTACATAGTCTTTACTTGATCTTAAAGAAAAAGGTAAACTTCCTGTTGATTTAGCCATTCTCACTGGAGGAAGGAAGGAATAAGTATAAATAGTATAATAAACAGAAAGTTTCCATTTTACTTTAAAACAGTCTTTGTACAGGGTTTTGTGATGTTATATACTGTCAGAAACCAAGGCCCCGGCCCGACTGGGAGGCCTTTACGGGAAGCCCTGAACTCCAGGCCAACTACACAGCGGAGGTGAGAGCCCGCCTACATCTGCTGGCCGAGGAGGGGGAGCCAACAACCTATGAGCAGTTCCTCTCTGCTAACGAAGAGGCAACCAGGAAATGGGTACCGACAAAGGGGAGACTTAGAAACTCCCCTAGATCTAGACACCCAGAAGTTGTCCGAGCGCGGGGGCAGGTGGCCGAGGCACGCAGAAGCTATGAGAGAGAGGGGACCGCAGAGAGTCGGGAGGAGCTGAACAGTGCCAAACAACAGCTGTTCAGCACCTACGACAGGATCAAAGGGAAGGAGATGTTGGAGAAGGTGAAGAGGGTGGAGGCAGAACATGGTGAACAGAGATACAAGGAGTCATGGAAGGTCATAAACGAGATGACTGGGCGCAAGAGGACGAGAGAGGGACAGTTGGCAGGCTGCAGCCCAGAAGAGAGAGTGACCTCCTGGTTCACCCACTTCCGGGATCTCCTGGGTACCCACCCAACAGGGGACAGAGATGAGGAAGAGATACCTGCAGTCCTCAAAAATCTTGAAATTGGCGATGGCCCCTTTACAGCTACAGAGTTTGCCACAGTGAAGTCCACCCTGAAGCAAGGAAAAAGTCCCGGGCCGGACGGTATCCCCCCAGAAGTCCCTAAAAACTGTGATCTCGACAACATCATACTGGAGATCTGCAACCAGGCTCTGATAGATAACATCAAGCCCGACATATGGTCCCTCTCTAACATTATCCCGGTTCCAAAATCTGGAGATCTGTCTAAGCCAGACAATTATCGTGGCATTAGCCTGACCTGTGTCATAGCAAAGATGTACAACCGCATGATACTAAACCGGATTAGGGACGCCATTGACCCACACCTGAGGGACAACCAAAATGGCTTCAGAAAGGGAAGGACCACCGTAGGCCAGATCCTGGCCTTAAGGAGGATCATCGAGGAGGTGAAGAAGAACAACTTGACAGCAGAGCTGTGTTTTATTGACTTCAGAAAGGCTTTTGATTCAATAGACAGAGGCATAATTCTGAAAATCCTCAAGGCTTACGGGGTCCCCCCGAATCTACTCCGGGCCATAGAGGCCATGTACAAGGGCACAAGAGCCAAGGTGGTAACCCCAGATGGCATCAGCGAGGAGTTCCAAATCCTAGCAGGGGTGCAGCAGGGAGACACTCTTGCCCCCTTCCTCTTTGTCATAGCTCTGGACTACGCGCTCAGGAAAGCCATCAACGGGCGGGAGCAGGAGCTTGGCTTCACAATTACACCAAGGAAGTCTAGAAGAAACCCTGCTATAGCCCTGGCAGACCTAGACTACGCAGATGACATCTGCCTGGTGTCTGACCGCGTGGAGCAGACACAGGAACTCCTGAACAGAGTGGAGGTGGAATGTGCTAAGGTTGGCCTCAGACTGAATGCAAAGAAGACTGAGGTAATCACCTATAACATCAACATGGACCATCCGCCGATTACAACATCAGATGGCAAAGCTCTGCGAGAGGTCAATGACTTCAAATACCTGGGTTCCTGGGTGAACTCCACAGAACAGGACGTTAAGGTCAGGAAGGCACTAGCGTGAAGGGCCCTGAATGGTATGTCAAGAGTATGGTGCTCGAATCTCCCTCGACACATAAAGCTAAGCCTATTCCACGCCACTGTGGAGTCTGTCCTCCTGTATGGCTGCGAAAGCTGGACCCTGACACCCACCCTGCAGAAGTCCCTGGATGGGTGCTACACCAGAATGCTACGAACTGTTCTGAATATGGACCAGAACATCCACATTACCAACAAGGACCTGTACGGGCAACTGCCGAGGCTCAGCAAGAAGGTAGCAGTCAGGAGGATGAGATTGGCCGGCCACTGCCACAGACATCGGGAGCTCCCGGCCAGCAGGCTGGTCCTGTGGGAACCAACGCGCGGGCATCGATCGCGAGGACGTTCCGCGCTAACGTATGTGGACGTCCTGAAGAAGGATGTGGGAGCTGAAAGCTCTTTGGAGCTGGCCGGGTGTATGGAGAATCGGAAGGATTGGAGACTCCGATGGAAGCTCGTCTGAGGACGACTGAGAGAGAGAAACAGGTTTGTTTGCATTCATCACCCTAAAAGAGTGACTTTGAGAGACATTTCTAATCAACTAAGCGATATATGTCGCCAATTTCTTTTTAACATTTACAAATATTATAAACATAACATTATTACCCAGTCACCCACACACTGCCTACCCAACATCCGCTGTAGAATACATAAACAAACATGGTAGCGAACACAGCAGCAGGTGACGCTCCTGCTAAACAGGCTCAAAGTTAGTTTGTATGGAAGTATTTCATACATATGAAGATGTGGACAAAAAGATGGTGGAGTGTAAAGTTTAGTTTGCATCCCTCCCATGTTGATAGTTAGACTAGTCTTTCTTAATGCTAACCAAAAATAAGACATGGTAAGCATAATAAACGAGGCGAACAATGACAGCGAGCTCTAGACGAGTAGCCTAGCCTATTCAAGCACAAAGTATGCGGAAGAAATAAGAGTAAGAAAAAAGTGCACAGAATACATTTCGAAAGAAATTAAAATTTAGTGTGCTCACTCTTTAGCGAGCCCATAATAATAATAAAGCCATGTATCTCAGCATGGCTTTACATACTGTGGTCAGTGTACTGTATCATTATTCTAATCAGTGTTGGTTACCATGCTGTCAACCTTATTCACACTCTTCAAATAAGGTCTCACCGCTGTATTCATATAATATTTACATTCTGGTAAATGAATCTGACCTGAGAATCTCCAGACAACAGTGTGGACTCTTCAGTCCAGAACACAGCAGGTCCAGTGAAGTTCCCTTCCCCAGGTAGTTGTAACCCAGCTCCAGTTGTTTCAAATGTGAAGGATTAGAGCTGAGAGCTGAAGCAACAACTTCAAAGTGTGTCTCCCCGAGGTCACAGTCAACAAGTCTGTAATTACACATTAAATGCAAAATCTGACATTAATAAAACAAATGATACAACAGGTAGTTCCGACCAAGCAATCTGATTGGTTGAAATAGGCTTTCTAGCCGTGCTCAAATAATCATGACATCACACCTCTGTGTTCTCAAATGAAACTAATCAAAATATAGAAATCAGCTGTGCTGATCAGACAGAGTCTGCTAAGCTACAGTTTGCATGGGAAGTTCACAGACATAGCTAAATCTGACATTAAAGACATTTAATTTCTATTGAATATCTTAAATACAACGAGATTAACAGAGATACCACTGTCAGAGAGGTTTTATTTTGATAGTGAAATGCTGCACATTATAAATAAATGTTACTGGCCAATCACAGTGCGTCTTTCCCGGGACTTACACAACTCTCAACTTCCGCTACAAATCCGCCGTGCACTAACAAAGCTGGCGTGGTTGACGTGCTAGGTAATGTTATCTGATGACTTCCTTATTCCCACAGAGTTCAGAGAGGGAGACGGATGGTGGGAGGGGCCATCCGTGCTTGATGCAATGGACACCATGCGGGGGCTGTCTCCTCCCCTCAAACTTTGTGGGAGCATAAATGGGGCTTATTAATATTAATAATATTAATAATAATAATTTAGTCAGCTTTAGTTGTTTTGTGGAGATTTGTCACTGTACATTTGCACATACAGGACATGTGTCCTCTGCATTTAATCCATCCCAAGTATTAGGAAAAATGTATGCAATTAACATTAACATTAATTTGACTCCCAGGAGCAGTCAGGGGTTACGTTTCTTGCTCAGGGACACTTTGACATGGAATTAGCTTTGAACCTTCAAGCTCCATGAAGAATGAACCCTACTGACTGAGTGATCCCCACAGCCTTTTATCTAGCGCCACCCTTTGACCAAGAGACACTTTGTACATTGTAATTATCATTATTTGTAATATAATATAAATTATGTCATAAATATATGACATAATTTGTAATTATTGTATTATACTATACAATAATAATAATAATAATAATCTATTATTTGTTTTACTTTGAGCTCCACTAGGGGGGGCTACTGAGCAGGAGGGGAAACGATAGATTCATATTTTCCCGGTGGATCTGTATGAGACTTGATCTGTCCTTTGTGCCTGTAGCCATGAGGATTTACAATGAGGCACACGGTCACTCTGCTCAGTCAATAACTCTGGAGTAACACCAGTACGGGCTGATTGTGTTCATACAGATGCTCAACATGGACCACGGTGGATTCAAACACACAACCTCTGTGGTGGTGGACTGGTACTTTACCACTGCACCACCCGAGCACCCTGATACTGTAACGTTATCAGTGTATTCTGTGATGTCATAACGACACTGTAACGTTATCAGTGTATTCTGTGATGTCATAACGATACTGTGATTGTGTGCATTTGCTTACATATTGTCAATGCATAGGACAGGATAATGTAATGACACTGTGATTGTGTGTTTAGTTCTGTATAGTGCAGGGTGATATTCTCAGTCAGTAAAAAATACATTAAAAAACATGTCCAGTTGACCATCTAGCAGTATTTTAAGCCTCAGTCCTGCTTCACTGGGGACTGGCCTTTATTTGCTCATAGCTACACACAATACACTATTTGAGACCGGGACAGATCTGAAACCTAGTTATTATTTGAGCTTTTATATTAACCAATGAGTTATAGTGTTATAGGTGTAAAGGTAGATTGACTCTGTTTTGGTAAGTTTTCTATATGACTACTAACCGAGCCTTTCTGCTGTTCCTCACAGCTGGGACCAGTCTCTGTCGCCCCTTCTCTGATGTGTTGTATGTGTCCAGGTCCAACTCATCCAGAACCTCTGACATCTGTAGCAAGAAGGCCAGAGCTGAACACTGGGACTCAGACAGTTCTGTGTTTGATCTGTCCCCGGACATCAGGTACCGTTGGATCTCCTGCTGTACAGAGTGGTCGTTCATCTCCATCAAACAGTGGAAGATGTTGATAATTCTCTCAGGAGAGTAGTTTTTAGTGGTCATCTCTTTCAGGTTGTTGATGGCTCTCTGGATGCTCTCTGGACTGTTCTCTGTCTGACCCAACAGACCTCCTAACAGCCTCTGGTTGGACTCCCATGACAGGCCATGAAGGAAGCGGACAAAGAGGTCCAGGTGGCCATTTTTACTTTGCAGGGCTTTTTCAATGGCTCTCTTAAGGAAGTCATCCAAGGAACTGACACTGCCCCCCAGGAATGGCTCCAGTACCTTCTTGTTCTTCTCTGTGAAACAGTGGAACAGGTAGACTGCAGCCAGAAACTCCTGAATGCTCAGATGAACAAAGCTGTAGACCGTTCCCTCGAATTTCAAACTCTCTCTTTTGAGGATCTCTGTGCACACTCCTGAGTACAGCGAGGCGTCTTTCACATCAAGACCACACTCTTCCAGGTCTTCTTGGTAGAACATGATGTTAACTTTCTTCAGTTGTTCAAACGCCAGCCTGCCCAGCTTCAGAAGAACTTCCCTGTCAGTGTTGGACATTTGAGGATTGCTAGTTGTTGCACTCACTCCAAGTAGTCTTTGTGGCATGTTCTTCAACCAGGTCATCATCTTCGCCTGCATAGCATTTGCTCTTGGTTTTTGACTCATTGCTTTCGCACTCGGCCTCCTGTCACCATCACCCTTTACTGAGCTTGAATGTTGTTGATTCACCTCATGTAGCTCTTCATACTTCAGCGTCTTCCTCTTTGTCTGGACCAACAGGAAGTGGCTGTACATCCCAGTCAGGTTCTTGGGCAGCTCTTCTGTCTCGTCTGTCTTCACCATGTCCTCCAGAACAGTAGCAGTGATACAACAGAAGACTGGGATGTGACACATGATGTGGAAGCTCTTTGATGTCTTCAAGTGTGAGATGATCGTGCTGGCCAGCTTCTCATCACTGAATCTCTTCCTGAAGAACTCCTCCTTCTGGGGGTCTGTGAACCCTTGCACTTCTGTTGCCATGTCAACACATGCAGGAGGGATCTGATTGGCTGCTGCAGGTCTGGTAGTTATCCAGAGGAGGGCTGAGGGGAGCAGATTCCCTTTGATGAGGTTTGTCAACAACACGTCCACTGATGATGTCACTGTGACATCAGAAACAATGTCATTGTTGTCGAAGTGCAATGGAAACCTGCTTTCATCCAGACCATCAAAGATGAAGCCAACTTTCCAGACAGCGAGCTGCTCTGCTGTGACCTTCTTTAATGTTGGGTGGAAAACATGGATCAGTGTGAGAAGACTGTGCTGCTTATCTCTGACCAAGTTCAGCTCCTGGAATGTGAAGGGAACAAGGAGAATGAGATCTTGATTTTCCAAACCCTTTGCCCAGTCCAGAGTGAACTTACGCACAGAGAATGTTTTTCCAATGCCAGCGATGCCTTTGGTCAGAACTCTTCTGTTGGGTTTGTCTCTACCAAGGAGGAGGGGCTTAAAGATGTCAGAGCAGTTGATTGGTTTGTCATGGAGGGTCTTCTTGGAAGCTGTCTCAAGCTGCCAGATCTCATGTTGGTTATTAACCCCTTCACTCTCTCCCACTGTGATGTAGAGCTCTGTGTAGATGCTGCTGAGGGAGGGCACTTCAGTGACGTATGTCACACGATCAAGACTGTTCAAACTGATCTTATAATCCTTTAAATCCCCCTGCAGACTGACATCTGCTATGAGAAGAGAGTTCATGCATTTTAAACATTCAGGTTTATAATTCCTTACAGTTTTGTATGCACATTATTAATTAAACAACCTCTAGAAAATCTGCAATTCATGAATACAAACAGACAGAATTAATAAAATTAGGTCATTTGCTTTTGTTCAGACTTGAAAGTTGGTTATTTTCAATTTAGACATGAACACTGATAAAACAAGGTTTTAGTTTATTCTGCCAAGGCTTCTGCCATTGATGCATTTCAGTTTTTAACTGAAATGTTAATGTTAAGTTTGTCTTACTTTGTCCACTTCTGGTTTGACTGAGTGTCTTCAGTCCAGGTGTCTTCTCTCTGTGGAGATGAAAGTAATTTATTATGACTCTCAGTGGCAGCCTTTGCTATGTTTCACCCTTTTCAATTGAAACGGGCCTCCACCCTCAGGGGGGCCTCCAACTCAGCGTCAGTCGCACTCTCCCACGCTGTTAAGTTACAAGTACAATTTGGGGCATTGGGAGGTAAAAGGGAGACACTTTATTGTGAAGGGGCGACAGGAAAAGGAGAGGTGTTGTCAAGAGAGATGGCTGCGCACAA
The DNA here is from genome assembly GCF_963280865.1 of Gymnoscopelus braueri. Classification (NCBI taxonomy): domain Eukaryota; kingdom Metazoa; phylum Chordata; class Actinopteri; order Myctophiformes; family Myctophidae; genus Gymnoscopelus; species Gymnoscopelus braueri. The sequence continues at coordinate 14,742,931 of NC_137605.1, forward strand.
TATTGAACAGTGAAAGCATTGTTTATATTAATTAATTAATTAATTAATATTTTTACCCTAAAAATATTAACAAGTTGGTGTGATGATGGAAAACACAACTACATAATTCACACTACGTTATTCACATTTATTCAACATTGTGTTTGGCATCAAAACCAGTTTAACTACTTTAACCCTGTAAATCGGCTATTTGAAAATAGCCTATCTACAAGCTGACAACACGTCACACTGCAAAACGTTGTGTGTGGGGAAAAAAAAAGTTTTATGGGTGTCAGTTGACACTGAATATGTTCTGATGGGGGTCCGTGGCCAAAAACATATTCATTTGGGGGTCCTCAACATGAAAAAGTTTGAGAACCAATGATACAATAGATGGACTCCATCTACTGTATACTATATTTGGTTCAAACTTGTTATTTTATATTTTTGTAGCAACAGTGAAACCTCATTCTTCAAAAACAGCACATTACAGGTCAACTGTGCTCTTTTTTTTAATTCCACCGACCAGAAATCAAACACTTTCCCATAACTATAATATATTACTCAATATTTGTTGTCAAGTCAGACATGTTCGTCTGACTTGACGAACATGCTAAGCTTTGCTGACCACTGATCAATAAACTATTGTCAGTAGCCTATTAAGAAACCAACGTAAAACAGTAAAGCTTTTGACACGGAAGGCTTTATGAACTGTTTGATAGTTTTGGAAGTTTCACTCACGGATAAAGAAGGCTTAAAACAAGCTATTATCGTGAGGTACATGGCACTGGCTGCCTTTAGCTGAAGCTTAACCTTGTGTCACTAGGCTTTCCACCACGGAGGAGAAAAAAAAGCTGAAGCTGCATGGCACGCAGGGTAGCGTCTATCTGTAGTTGCAAAATGTAACCATATACTGTAGATTATATATCGTTACATTTTGCGACGTGGTTAAAGCAATCTAAATTTTGATATTGACTTGAAAGCCCCGGTGCACGCAGCACGCTCTCCTCCTGTGAGGGTGCACTGGACGTGTGTGATGAAAACACAACAGCCCTTTGATCTAGCTTCAGCGCTGGAAAGTTTAGCCTCTGCCCCCCAAAATTGGTCTGCCGGAAACCCTGATCTCGATCCCTCAGCTCAAAGCCTGTATGAACAGAATAATGTCATAGACAAGGGGATGTGCCGTGGTGATGATTATTTTCCATGATAGAATTTAGCTTTAGAGTTTAGCTTGTTGGAACGGCAGGCTCCGTCGCAGACTCACAGAGTCAGACCTTCTGTAAATCTCCTGTGTTTTGGTGTGTTCATGGACTCGTCTCTTTGCCCATTTATTTGAACATAATGCCTCATATCAGCTCTTGAAACAGGCCTCCAGATTCTTAAGGCCGCCGCTGATGACTATACAATCGACTCAAATTACTTATATAATATCATTAATATTCATGGCTACATTCAGTGCCGGCCCTGACCAATTTGGTGCCCCAGAATTTAGCCACACTGAAATGACTGCATGGCTTTAACAAGTAACACATGCTGTAGTAGTAGGTTGGAAAGGCTTATTGTCGGCATCAGTCAGAGTGCAGGAGTATATCCCTGGTTCACAATGTACACTAAACCCCTGGGAGATGAATTACTGAGGTGGAATGCAACACCTACCATAAGCCTACCACCTACCTACCGACAGTAGCATTGTCTTAGGACCACAGAGACATAATTCTTATGGGAATTATAAAGACGTGTATGAATGATTCATATATGACTCAAACCACCAACGACAGATGGTGAACACGGTTGTGGTCTGTCACGCAACATTTTTCTTCATCTATGGGTGAGTTTCAGTTTCATCTATGATATAGTTAACTATGTCTTGTTTATATTCAATGACTAGTTGTTATCCAGTATGAAACCAGTGTGTTTTTAGAAAGATAACAGAACACAATCCGTGTGACTGTGTGTGTGTGTGTGTGTGTGCTGCGTTGATTTTACGTTGTGCTAACTGCTAGCCATGTTTACTGTGATATCAACATCCGGTGTAGAGTGGATACAGAAACAGTTTGTGTGCTTATGTACATGTATGTGTGGAAATTAGCGAATACAGTGGCCGGGCTCTAGACCAGATCTAAGCGCTGAACAGTAAATAGAAACCAGGCTTTCCACAGGTACTGTGTAGTGCATCCATGTATTGCTTAACATTGTCGGCTATTCGTTTGAAACCAAGTGTTTGTGTCTTTTTGTCCAGGATCAGCAAAAAAACTCCTAGCCCTTGCGGACCACGGTCCACAGACAAACAAGAAGTTCCTCACTGCTGAGGACATCACAGGGGTCCTGAATTCATTACAAACTAGAAAAAGTGCTCCTCGGAGCACAGGTCTCCGCCAGGTCAGGTAAGTTATTGTGGCCTCCTGGTGGCGCTATAATAGGCCAATGTGAAAAGGGTGGCATTTCTTCCTCGGCCTAGTGGGAATGTGCGTGCAAATTTTCACGGAAATCGCATGCCACGTTCATGATTTCAGACATTTTGTTCAAAACGGACCAATGCTGCAAACTTTGGAAGTCAACCTTAGCCAATCAGGATGGAATATGAAATATCGGACAGATGCGTCTTGATCACATGACTATAGAGATACTGTGTACCGATGTGCGTGATGTTTGGATAAAATCTGAAGGATTAATATCCAAAAATGTATTTGACATAAGTCGGCCTCCTGGTGGCGCTGTAAAAAGCAGATGTGAAAAATGCAGTGCAGATGTTTTTCCTTGGCCTCTAGGGAGTAGGCGTGCAAAGTTTGACGCAGATCGGTGCAGTTATAGTTAAAAATGCAAATCGGCCTGTTATAGCGCCACCATGAGGCTGATGTGAAAGGTTTTAAGTGCCATTTCTTCCTCGGCCTAGTGGGAATGTGCGTGTGCAATTTTATGGAAATGGCAAGCTGCGTTCATGATTTGAGGCAGTTTGTTCAAAACGGACCAATCCTGCAAACTTTGGATGGTAACCTTAGCCAATGAGGATGGAATATGGGAAATCGGACAGATCAGGGTTGATCACATGACTATAGAGATACTGTGTACCGATTTGCATGAGGTTTGGTTAAAAACTGTAGGAGTAATGGGGAAAAATGGGTTTTGCACAAATCGGCCTCCTGGTGGCGCTATGACAGGCCTATGTGAAAAATTTGAGGCAGAGGTTCTGAATTGGCATCCAGGGAGTGTGTGTGCACAGTTTCGCAGCGACCGGGCCAACGGTGCCTGAGATTTGGTGCTAACACACAGACAGGACACACGGACGGACGGACACACGGACGGACGGACGGACGGACGGACGGACGGACGGACGGACAGGGGCGAAAACATACTCTCTCGCCATGCCTTTCGGCCTGGCGGAGACAACTATGGAGAGGTCCATGCTATTTCCCTGCCAGGTCGACACCCTGGTCACAAAGATTATACAGTTTATACAGTTTAAAGGGCAAGACCACTTTGGTAGAGGTTTGGGTTGTGTAGTTACCTTGCCATGATGTAACTCCAAAGGTGAACAAGAAATCAAAAATAATTGCTCCATTGATTAGAAATCGATAAATCAAAATATGCTCCTCATTCACTTACATTGTTCACTGAAACAGCTCTCAAAGTCACTCTTTTAGCACATAAACGAACGCAAATGAAGTTGATTCAGACAATATACCACCAAACCCAGTACTGTTTTTTTTATTTTTATAAAAAAATCTTAACTTCCTGTTGATTTTACTATTTGAAGATCCAGATCTATGGATCCAGTCCGGGTTTTCTTCCTAATAAAAATAGTAAAATAGTATTAAGAAACCAACGTAAAACAGTAAAGCTTTTCACACGGAAGGCTTTATGAACGGTTTGATAGTTTTGGAAGTTTCACTCACGGGTAAAGAAGGCTTAAAACAAGCTATTATCGTGAGGTACATGGCACTGGCTGCCTTTAGCTGAAGCTTAACCTCGTGTCACTAGGCTTTCCACCACGGAGGAGAAAAAAAAGCTGAAGCTGCATGGCACGCAGGGTAGCGTCTATCTGTAGTCGCAAAATGTAACCATATACTGTAGATTATATATAAAATCAACAGGAACTTAACGTAAAAATAAAATAAAATAAAACAGTACTGGGTTTGGTGATGTTCTATATTGTCTGAATCAACTTTGTTTGCATTCGTTTATGTGCTAAAAGAGTGACTTTAAGAGCTGTTTCAGTGTGTAAGTCAATGAGGAGCAAATTTTGAATTATCAATTTCTAAACAATGGAGCAATTATTTTAGATTTCTTGCCCACCTTTGGAGTAACATCATGGCAAGGTAACTACACAGCCCACACCTCTACCAAAGTGGTCTTGCCCTTTAAAGTTGCTGCCAAGTAACGTCACCAAAGCCTCAGTGTGCTCTGCAAAGCTGCTGTGGAAGTCCTTGGTATGTGATTATTGTTCATTGTTTAAATGGATTCCCATTCCATTTCAACATAATGCATGACAACACTTTGAACCGATCTACAAGCTTGTGAGTGAGCATGTAGAGCACGGCTATTTAAAAAAAATAGTAGTTGAAAAACTATTACAGCATTTTTAATAAGATATATAATACCCATGTACACAACCAATTTAATTCAATCTCATACTCAATACAAAATGCTGTCTTTGCAAGGCAATGTGTTGTTGATCTGGGCTGCTTCTAACGGCTGTGGAAGGCGATTCTCCCTCAGATAACAAGCACCAAAACCAGGATCGATTTGTTCTGGTAATGCTACAAAAACAACTACCAGCTGCGCCGAAATGTCAATCTATATGATGAGCAAATATCAGACAAACTGCAGGAGTAGATAGACCATATTGCACATGCTCGAAACGAGTGAGAGTTGTACCAGGAGATAGATGACAGCTGGAAGTAGGGATGCCTGGGAGCGCCATGGAGAAAGGCTGCTTCCGTACAAGCTCCAGAGCGTCGCAACGTTTTTTCGTCCTTTTAGTATTTTTTAGCCTTCTCTTTTTTCCCTACACCGTCGGGTGTCTAAGGAGTTATGACAGACAAGCACTTATGGACATCAGCACAGCGATTACACGCAGAATTCCGGACTTTTTTGCCGAAAACCTTCCACTCGGCTGGGTGGCGGGAGGGCTTCCCTTTGTTCCGGCTGGAACGAACCCGAGGCGGCGAAGAAGACGGCCAGGTCGACGAGGGAAAAGAGCGGGTCTCCTCGTAAGAACAACAAAACGTGGATATAAACCTGCACTGCCTTCAATCCTGCTAGCGAACGTTAGATCTCTGTGTGAATCAAGAACAGTGACCACTATGGACGACTTACTGGCGCGCGTTAAATACAACGCCGAGACGAGAAGCACGTCCATTGTTGTGCTAACAGAGACGTGGCTAACGGAGTTAGCATCTGATTCTTCCATCACTCCCCCTGGTTTCACCGTGTATAGAAAAGACAGAGACACTGTACTAAGCGGTAAGCAACGTGGGGGGGGAGTTTGTGCCTTGATCAACAACAACTGGTGCAAAGATGTTAAAATCCTAGATAGTCACTGCTCACCAGACCTTGAACTTTTAATCATAGCCTGCCGTCCTTTCTACCTACTACGCGACTTCAGCATTGTGATTGTAGCCGTTGTTTACATTCATCCTGGAGCTAATAAGGACACAGCTATGAGGGAATTACACCAGGCGATCAGTGCACAAGAAAATCGCCACCCGGACTGCGCAGTCATCTGCCTAGGCGACTTCAACCGGACAGACTTAAAAAAGGTCTTTCCCAAATTCCACCAGCATGTCGCCTGCAGCACCCGTGGTGACAATATTCTTGACCACTGCTACACGACCTTCAAGGATGGATACAAAGCTCTCCGCCGCCCACCGCTAGGAAGCTCTGACCACTACGCCATCCAGCTGCTACCTGCCTACAAACAGAGGCTAAAAAGGGAGCCGGTCATTGAGAAGGAAATCCGAATCTGGTCTGAGGACACAGACGCTATGCTACAATCCTGCTTCTACCAGACTGACTGGGGGATGTTTAAGAACGCCGCTGGGAATAACATCAACGAACTCTCAGACTCAGTCACTGGCTTTATCAGTAAGTGCATAGATGACATAGTCCCAAAAAAGACAGTTCGGATCTATCCCAATCAGAAACCATGGATGGACAGCGGAGTACGTGCACATCTGCATGAACGGGATGCTGGTTTCAAATCTGGCGACGTGGAAACGCGCAACACGACGCGCGCGGCCCTAAACAGCGCCATCAGGAAGGCGAAAAAGGCCTACACAAAAAAGATGCAAGACAAACTCAGCAATGGCGACATCAGGAGCACATGGCAGGCGGTACACACCTTGACAGACTGCAAAACAAGAACCAGAAGCGAGGTGAACCCGCCTGCCTCCCTCCCCAACGAACTGAACACTTTCTACGGCCGGTTTGAGATCAGCCCCAACCGCGGCAGCCAAGCGGGGCCATCAGCAGCACCAGCAGAGGAGAACCCTCTAACCATCTCGGAGAGAGAAGTGCGTACAGCCTTCGCACGGGTCAACATCCACAAGGCAGCCGGACCTGATGGGATTCCAGGCCGGGTCCTTAAGGCATGTGCAGACCAGCTGGCGGGTGTCTTCGCTGACATCTTTAACCTCTCCCTCTCCCAGGCTGTGGTCCCTGCAGGGTTCAAAATGTCAACCATTGTGCCCATTCCCAAAAAGGCCAAAGTGACATGCCTGAACGACTGGAGACCTGTCGCTCTCACCCCGATCGTCAGCAAGTGCTTCGAGAAACTGGTGAGGGAATACATCAGCTCCACGCTACCTGCCTCGCTGGATCCGTGGCAGTATGCATACCGCAAAAACAGATCCACCGACGACGCTATTGCCATGGCTCTCCACACCGTCCTCTCGCACATGGACAACAAGCTGCTGAAGGACAAATATGTACGTATGCTGTTCGTGGACTACAGCTCAGCATTCAACACCATTGTCCCAGCAATACTTGACAAAAAGCTCAGAGACCTAGGGCTACACCCAAGCATGTGCGACTGGATACAGGACTTCTTGTCCAACCGACATCAGGTGGTGAGAATGGGCAGCATCACATCCGACCCCCTGACCCTCAACACCGGAGCACCCCAGGGATGCGTGCTGAGCCCTCTCCTCTACTCCCTGTACACGTATGACTGCACAGCCACACATGTCTCCAACACCATCATAAAGTACGCGGACGACACGACAGTGATAGGCCGAATCGTCAACAACGACGAGTCTGACTATAGAGAGGAGATCAACTCACTGGCACGCTGGTGCCGGGAGAACAACCTCTCTCTTAACGTCGACAAGACCAAAGAACTGATCGTGGACTTCAGGAGGCCGCGGAGAGACCATGCGCCCATCCTCATCGACGGTGCTGCAGTGGAAAGGGTCGAGGAGGACCTCAAATGGGAGACGCACACCACACACGTGAGGAAAAAGGCTCAGCAGCGACTGTACTGGCTCCGCCGCCTGAAGAAGCTTGGAGTAGGACGTCGCATCCTCAGGCTGTATTACAACAGTTCTGTTGAAGGCATCCTAACAGGCTGTGTCACGGCCTGGTACGGGAACTGCACTGCCCGAGAAAAGATCAGCCTACAGCGAGTAGTGCGATCGGCAGAGCGGATAATGGGAATCGAGCTCCCAGCGCTCCAGGAACTGTACAAAAAGCGGTGCGTGGTCAAAGCCAAGCGCATCATCAAGGACAAGCACCACCCAAGTCACAGACTGTTCAAACCCCTACAACGACCGCGACCGGGCAAGGGGCTCTACCGCAGTATCAAGAGTTCCACCGGCTGCTGTCAGGATGCTGAATGAGGCATAAGCCTTGTTCAGCAGCCTGACAGCAGCCGGTGCAAAACCTTTCTGGCTCTTCCTGAACACACCTGTGGATTATACCAGGGACAATGACTTGGACTTAGCTCCCCCTCGGACACACCTGTGGACTACACCAGGTACAAATGACTTTTTTGCTGCACTCCCTCATGGAGCTACTTGCGGATTATACTAGGGTCAGTCCACCCTAGGTGGACACGCACTGACCTTTTGCACCTTAATCCCATGTACATATTTTTTTGTCTTTTTATTGTGCTCTTTTTTTTTTTCTCTAAGCACCTTAACGTCCATATGTATATCATGCACAGTATAAGTATAACATGCACAGTATACATACATTGCTGCTATGCTCAGGCACCTTAGTTTTTTATTATCTCAGGTACTTTGTAAATATGTAGATAACTTGTCTGGCCTTCTGTTGCTCTCTTGTTTTGATCTCCTTCCCACTTGCCCCCCACCCCCTCTTCTTCTCCCCCCCCCCCCTCTTCTTTCTATGGAAATTAACGTTGCGATGGGAACGATGTACAAAAACGAATTTCACCCACTTCTTTACCTTGTAAACCTGTGATGTGACAATAAAACTGATTCTGATTCTGATTCTGATGCTGCAAGTGCGGTCGCCCCCCTTCCCCCAGGCACCGCCCCCAACTCGAGGAGGAAAGGATGAAAAAAAAAAACCTGCCATGTTATTCATAAAAATAAAAATGGACTGGGTAAGGGAATAAAATAAAATAGGCCTATTTTAGAAATAGATATTCATAAACTTCACCTTTTTTGTTTTATCATCATCATCACGAATGAGCGTCTGCCGACCTGTCCAGTGTTTCCTGTTTATTGTTTACTTTACGCGCGGGGCGCACAAGCTCCAGTCAGGTTGTTTAGTTTACACCATGGCTCAGAAACAAATTCCTGATTTCTTTGGTCGGCCCAGATTAAAAAAAGAGTACAGAAGCAACTACCGTTGATGAGTCTGACTGTTGAGTTGTTGTCATCGGAGGAGGAGGAAGAGGAGAACGTGGAGTTTGTATGACCTTGGGGAGATCATGACCCCAGCACAGCAGCAGTATCCAGTCCGGGCCGACTCAGAGTCTGCCTGCAGCCAGGGCGACTGCCGTGCCAAGTTTAGCTGCACTTGATCAACCATTCCAGCCCAAGGACTTCAACTTCCCGGGAAAACGTTTTGGAAAGGAAACATATAACCCATCATTCAAGCCTACTTGGTTTGAAAAATGGCCATGGATACACTACGTGAAGGACAGTGACTGTGTTATGTGCTTTTCTTGCATTTCTGCAGTGGAGAAAAAAGTGATCAGTCAAGATACTGTTAGGCTCGACAACACGTTTGTTAAAGGTGGTTTCACTAATTGGCGCAAATCAACAGAAAAATTCAAAGAGCATGAGAGGTCAGAAGCGCACTCCAAGTCGGTGGAAAGGTTGAGTAGTCTAGGACGCACACCAATCAGTGCCATGCTATCAGACACAGCTACAGCTGCTCAACAGCAAACAACAACGAGGAATGTACTAGAGCTGTTTAGATCTATTAGCTTCCTCGGACGCAAGGGAGTTCCTTTCAGAGGGGATAGTACTCGTGACAGTGTTCTCTATGAGTTCATGCCGGAACGCACATACAATCTTCAAAAAGAAAACAAATGGGTGCGCAAGAGAGATAACTGGATGTCAGATACTATCCAGAATGAAATCATTCAAATATTTGGCCACGCTGTACGGAGGGAGATAGTGTCACGCTCATCAGAATGTGCCTTCTATGGATTGACAGCTGATGGCACAACTGACGTCAGACAGTCAGGGGCTTCTACAATGCCCCCGACTCTACTGCAGAAACCCTGTTCACCTGTGTGAAGGATGTTTTAAACATCCCCATTGAACGGCTTGCAGGGTTTTGTTTTGATGGAGCAAACAATATGTCGGGACGTTTTTCTGGCGTACAAGCACGACTGAAGGAGCTGTGCCCAGAGTCAATGTATATTCACTGTTGTAACCATTCTCTGGACCTGGTGTTGCAAGAAGTTGCGCGTGAGGAGAGCCTTGTGGCGAATGCACTGATCTTTGTGCGGGGTGCAGCAGTCGTCATAAACAAATCATCAAAACGCAAACAACTGTATGAATCTCTCTTTGGTGTAGATGAAGTGGTAACCAACATCTTAGGCCTGTGTCCAACCCAGTGGTGCGTGCGCACAATACAAAGGCAATCACGCACGTCTGCTCCTCATACAGCACTCTGGTAGCCACACTTGACACACTTAAGGATGACAACAGTGTCAGAGGGGAAACGTGCACAAACAGGCATTGAAAGGAAAAACGTTCTATGGGCTTCTGTGCTGTGACGCATTGTTCAGGCCCTGTGAGGCAGTGGCCAAGACCTTACAGAGCTCAAAGGAAAGTGCACTATTTGAATGCGCAAATGTCTTGAGAGAACGGGTAGCAGCACTGAGAGATGACAACGTCGTGGAAAATATAACTGCCAAGGTGAAATATGTGCTTCCAAACTCCTTGGGAATGAAGATGAAGATGCCCTCAGACACTGCCCCGCCAAGAGTGAGCAGACCCTCAGCCCGTTTTCGTGACACAGTGGAACCAGAAATGGTGGCTGTCGAATCAGGAGAACTCAAGTGGAGATGCGAGTTTTATGAAGCTGTAGATTTGGTGCACTCTGAACTGGCGAGGAGATTTGATCAGGACAGCATGCATATAGCAGCAAGTAGAGAGAGGACCGTTATCAACGCAGCAAAGGGCACAGATGAATTTGACGCACAGGCCCTTCATCTGCCCAAGCATGAGCAGCTGGACACAGACCGCCTGCAGCTCCAACTCAAACTGTTGGGAATTAATGATTCCCCATGCGCTACAGTCACAGAAGTGGGTTCATGTCTCACCAAACTTCAACCACAAACCAGAAATATGTTCAGAGATGTCGAAAACCTCAACGAAGTTGTGCCTCAGTCTGCCAATATCTGTTGCATCCTCAGAGAGATCATTCTCTACCCTTCGGCGCCTGAAAACATGGACGTGCAGTACAATGACCCAGAAAAGACATGACACATCTGACCCATATGCATGCATGTACACTAGGCCTGACCTCGACTAAGTCGAATAGTCGACTGGTTAGTCGCAGGGGGTCCGAGTCGACTGCGTGTCTCTTAGTCGAATCTTTTTTTTTTTAGGGCCAAAAATGTTTTTAATAGTTTTTTTGGCCAAGTCTACACCTGCAACCACACGTAACTTCCACTTTCTTCTTCTTATTCCTCGTCTTTGTATTGGTATTGTTTGTGTTGGAGCGCCTCAGTGCGGCTGCAGAGTTCATGTGCAACCTCTTCCAGAGAGAGATAGAGACACTAGAAACTCTGCTGGAGACATAAAACAAACTGTGTAGACTTGGCCCTTTGAAATAAAATGTATTTTGGCCCTGCATTAGTCGACTAGCTGCCAGTCGACTTTATTTCCACTTTCAAATTGCTCTACAAATAAATGTGGGGTCGCCAAAAAGTTCCCCCATAAAATGGGGTTGTGGTATAAAAAAAGGTTTAAGAACCCCTGGTATAGAAGGATCCACATACTGTGTGTGTGGAGGTCCAGGTTCATTACTGAAGTTAGGAGGAAAACCTTTAGACCAGTCACTCTTCATAGACACACAGCTGGGTGTTGGAGACTCTGGTCTGTGACTTCTGCAATCACAAATGTTTATACAATTAACATGTGAATTAAAATGTACATGTGTTCAAGATTCTTTATTGTTATGGACATTATACAAGTATAAGATGTATATAATATTTGGGTTTCCCCTCATGACATTGCAGCAACATGAAAACAGTACAAAGACACTGGTATAAAAAAAGGTTTAAGAACCCCTGGTATAGAAAGATCCACATACTGTGTGTGTGGAGGTCCAGGTTCATTACTGAAGTTAGGAGGAAAACCTTTAGACCGGTCACTCTTCATAGACACACAGCTGGGTGTTGGAGACTCTGGTCTGTGACTTCTGCAATCATAAAAATGAATCCACAATTATCATGTGAATTCTACAAGTATAAGAGGGTAAAGTTCTTGTGTATATTGCATAGTGTTATAGTGTTGTGTATATTGTATAGTGTTAAAGTGTGTATATTATATAGTGTTATAGTGTGTATATGTACATTTGTTCAAGATTCTTTATTGTTATGGACATTATACAAGTATAAGATGTATATAATATTTGGGTTTCCCCTCATGACATTGCAGCAACATGAAAACAGTACAAAGACACTGGTATAAAAAAAGGTTTAAGAACCCCTGGTATAGAAGGATCCACATACTGTGTGTGTGGAGGTCCAGGTTCATTACTGAAGTTAGGAGGAAAACCTTTAGACTGGTCACTCTTCATAGACACACAGCTGGGTGTTGGAGACTCTGGTCTGTGACTTCTGCAATCATAAAAATGAATCCACAATTATCATTTGAATTCTACAAGTATAAGAGGGTAAAGTTCTTGTGTATATTGCATAGTGTTATAGCGTTGTGTATATTGTATAGTGTTAAAGTGTGTATATTATATAGTGTTATAGTGTGTATATGTACATTTGTTCAAGATTCTTTATTGTTATGGACATTATACAAGTATAAGATGTATATAATATTTGGGTTTCCCCTCATGACATTGCAGCAACATGAAAACAGTACAAAGACACTGGTATAAAAAAAGGTTTAAGAACCCCTGGTATAGAAGGATCCACATACTGTGTGTGTGGAGGTCCAGGTTCATTACTGAAGTTAGGAGGAAAACCTTTAGACCGGTCACTCTTCATAGACACACAGCTGGGTGTTGGAGACTCTGGTCTGTGACTTCTGCAATCATAAAAATGAATCCACAATTATCATGTGAATTCTACAAGTATAAGAGGGTAAAGTTATTGTGTATATTGCATAGTGTTATAGTGTTGTGTATATTGTATAGTGTTAAAGTGTGTATATTATATAGTGTTATAGTGTGTATATGTACATTTGTTCAAGATTCTTTATTGTTATGGACATTATACAAGTATAAGATGTATATAATATTTGGGTTTCCCCTCATGACATTGCAGCAACATGAAAACAGTACAAAGACACTGGTATAAAAAAAGGTTTAAGAACCCCTGGTATAGAAGGATCCACATACTGTGTGTGTGGAGGTCCAGGTTCATTACTGAAGTTAGGAGGAAAACCTTTAGACCGGTCACTCTTCATAGACACACAGCTGGGTGTTGGAGACTCTGGTCTGTGACTTCTGCAATCATAAAAATGAATCCACAATTATCATTTGAATTCTACAAGTATAAGAGGGTAAAGTTCTTGTGTATATTGCATAGTGTTATAGCGTTGTGTATATTGTATAGTGTTAAAGTGTGTATATTATATAGTGTTATAGTGTGTATATGTACATTTGTTCAAGATTCTTTATTGTTATGGACATTATACAAGTATAAGATGTATATAATATTTGGGTTTCCCCTCATGACATTGCAGCAACATGAAAACAGTACAAAGACACTGGTATAAAAAAAGGTTTAAGAACCCCTGGTATAGAAGGATCCACATACTGTGTGTGTGGAGGTCCAGGTTCAGTACTGAAGTTAGGAGGAAAACCTTTAGACCGGTCACTCTTCATAGACACACAGCTGGGTGTTGGAGACTCTGGTCTGGGGTGAACACTTCTGGAATCATACAAATGATTATACAATTATCATGTGAATGAAAATGTCCATTTTGTTCAAGATTGTTTATGTGTTATAGTATATATTGTATATTGTATATTGTTATCGTGTGTATATTGTGTAGGAGGGTTCACATACTGTGAGTGTGGAGGTCCAGGTTCATTACTGAAGTCAGGAGGATTATCTTTAGACACACAGCAGTCTGTTGGAGACTCTGGTCTGTGGATGTGATGTTTGTCAGGTCCCTCCTCCTCTCTCTGCACACACTCACTCATCTTTAGGTCTTTATTAAACCTGTCAGGGTTACAGTCAATGAAATAGATCAGAAAGCAGGAAATACTGGATGCATGTGCACAACTTGTATCTCTCTCTCTGTCTCTCCTCTGTCTGTCTATATCTCCCTCTCTCTCTCTCTTCTTTCCCCCGACACGGTCGAGGCAGAAGGCCCCCACCCTAGAGCAGTGTCTGCCTGACGTTTCTTCCTACACAGGGGTGTAGTGGAGGGGGGACGTTACTTCTCTAACTGCTGAAAAATATATAAAAAATGTTTTATGAAAAATATATTTTTATTTTTTATTTTTTTTAAATATTTTTTTTTATGAATTTAAAAAAAAGAGGTGCGCTCCCCCACTTCCAAAATTAGTACTACAACACTGGTCCTACACAAGGTGTAGAAGGCTCTACTCTGGACACATCTCCACTCACAGGCTTAACACAGTTTTTCTTCCCACTGTTTGTTTTAAGAACAAAGTCTTTTCTTTATAGGAGGGCATCTTCCTCTCTATATCCTCGGCTTTCATGCACCGGGCGTGCTCACAGCCACCAGCACACATGTTTACACACACACAATAATGTACCCGCCCACATGAGGAAATCTCACACAAGCACACACACACATACACACGCACACTGTGCATGCCTGCCCTATCAACAGAGCGGCACCCCCAGGGTCCCTAGCGCCCTTCAGATACATCACAAAAACACAAAGGCAGGCAGACAAACATAAAAAAAGAGGTTTTACAACTGTCACTCTAGCAGAGTGACAGTTGTAAAATGTCACTTATAGCTTTATCTTACTCACTAGTTCTCAATGGGGTCAGGGGTCCTTGGGGGGGATCCAGGGGGTCCCCAGCAAAATGAGGAACAGTGTAAACATTTTAGCCTTATTAATATTTTTGACTGTTCAAATATAGCAGATCTACAAGCTCACAATGTGTCGCCTTGTGACAAGTTTTAAGCTTGTAGATCTGCTATTTTCAAAATAATGTTGTGGGGGTCCCTGGTACAACACCTTTTCATATGGGGGTCCCTGGTACAACACCTTTTCATATGGGGGTCCCTGGTACAACACCTTGTCATATGGGGGTCCAGTGCTCTAACTCATTATTTTATAAAGTTCTCTTTACTAATGAACTCATGACTTTTCCAGTTCACTAACACAGTTATAATTACGCACATTTAAATGAATGGTTACTTTTTTTTAAATACATTTTTATCCCTCGATTTTGTAACCCTTTTTTTCACCCGGTGCCAATTTTCTAAGTGATCCTGGGCACTACACTCCCCCCACCAGCCTAGGGAGGCCAGGGCCGAGCTCATGCCTCCTTCAATGGATGAGTGCCAACTGACCTTCTTGTCACCTGACAGGCGGGAGTTTCCCTGGTTGGACGTAGCGCGTGGAAGGAACACGTTATTCCAACCAGTTCCCTTCTCCTCCATCAGGCGCCCCGGCTGACCAGGGGGAGGCAGTATAGTGACCAGGATTACTTGTTTGGAGACACGGGGAGAACATGCAAACTCCACACAGAGTAGGCCCTTTTGCCAACCCCACCTAGGGTATGGGCGCTGGTGACGCGGAGGAGAAGACACGCCCCCAGCGCCCACAGCGTCCCCGGCGGAATCGAACCCGGGGAATCGAACCCGGGAATCGAACCCTTCTAGCTGTGAGGCGACAGCACTACCGACTGCGCCACCGTGCCCCCTATACTGGGGACTGGTTACTCATTACTAATGTGAAAATAGTGAACATCTTCAGAGGATTATAATGATTATTATCATCCAGCTCTAACCTCTCTACAGTATGCCCTACTCTGCCTCTGATTGGTTTAGGTTTACACATGATGAGTGATGATTGGTTAAAGCTAACAGTGTCACATATCACGGTAAGCCAATCAGAGGCAGAGTTGGGTGGTAGTGATGGGCCGATACCACATTTATTCAATTCGATACGATACCGATATTTTTGGGGCCGTTTTTCCGATACCGATATCGATACCAATGCCGGAACCGGAAACAGAACCAAACCGGAAACCGGAAACGGAAGTACAAAACGGAACCGGAAATGGCCATAAACCGGAAACGGAAGTATATTAAAAAGTATCAATTTTTTTTTTTTAAGTATCGATACCCAAGCGATACTCAGACAACCGATCGATATATCGATACAAGTATCGATATGCCCATCACTATTGGGTGGGTCTTTGTCTTGGCTTTCCTGGAGCAAGCAGAGTAATCTAGTGTGAGAGTGATGACACTAACATAGACTCCCATTGTAAGAATGGAATGAGGAAATGCTCTGTCTATTTCAATGAGGAAGTTCCAATGTTTGGAACTACAGCCCATAGCAGCGTTACGGAACTCTCTCTCTATATGGCTCTGGGAGCAACCAGAGCGACACACACACACACACAAGTGCGCGCGCACATGCACACGCACGTACACACACACACACACACACACGCACACGCACACACACACACACACACACACACACACACACACAAGCTTGAGAGAGACGGGGAGAGAGAGAGAGAGTTCTCCTTCAGTGTTCGTACGTTAGATTAAAACACTTTAACAGCTTTAAATGTCATAACATAACAGCAGACTCCACAAATATGCAAAATACACAGGTATGATTACCTTACATTAACCTCTGTAATACCAGAGACCTGATTAATAACACTTACCCTAAATTAATCTATGCTTTAATCCAACATGTAATACCATATAGATTAATAACACTTACCCTAAATTAATCTATGCTTTAATCCAACATGGTAAAACAACATGGAGTCCAGACTGTTCAGTTCACTGAGTTGTTGGCGTGTCAAAATGGTTGAATGTACCAATACTGGGTGTGTCTAAAGCCACCTGAGAGAGAGAGAGCGAGAGAGAGAGAGAGAGAGAGAGAGAGAGAGAGAGAGAGAGAGAGAGAGACA